>NC_140949.1:44447780-44700280 GCF_014529385.1 Adiantum capillus-veneris | reverse complement strand
AACCATCTCTCCGACACAGGCCATTGTTTGGTTTCCCTTGAAAAAACACAAACCAAATGGTGAAGTGTAGGTCGCTCTCTCTCTCTCTCTCTCTCTCTCTCTCTCTCTCTCTCTCTCTCTCTCTCTCTCTCTCTCTCTCTCTCTCTCTCTCTCTCTCTCTCTCTCTCTCTCCTTGCATGCTGAGGCCGAGGGCGACGCTGTGCTTGCACCATTTTCCTATTCAAGGTCAAGCTTGTGCTTTGGGACTGAAGACAATGAAGAAGGATGGGGTTCTAGTACTGCGACCAGTGGTAGCCCATCTTGTACATCACAGAGGAGTTGTAGGTTGGGCTTGTAGGCATTGAAGGCCTCGTCGCAGTACTACGCGCACCAGCAACAGTGAGTAGCCCACTTGTATTACTGCATGATTGTGCAACATGAACATTTCGGTTGCAATATTGCGCACCTTCAACAGCAAGAAGCCGCCTGCATTATTGCACACCAACAATAGCAACAGGAGCCTGCTAGACTCACAGGGCCTTCAAAGCATAAAGAAAAAGGCCTCTCTCTCTCTCGGGTGGTCATCTGTAGCCAAGGCAGCTTGGGCTCGTTACAGGATCTTGCTGAGGCAATTGTGGCAGGCTACTGATTCATAAAAGTAGAGGTTGCATGTAATTAGCGTGGGGATTAAAGGGTAAGGATAATCTGTGTTATGTGTGGCCAGTATATAGATGCCGTAGCAGTGGCAAGCTCGATATGCAAGGAGAGAGAAACAGAGATAGAAAGAGAGGATGAGAGCGGGTCTGGCACAGCGGAGCCATTGCCACATTTGCCTCCGTCTACTGGACAGCGAACCGCCTTGGCCGCCTCTCCTTCTCTCTCTCGTACGCGTGGTGTGTGCTGTCGGGAGCTGCAGGCCACACCACCGAATTGCGGTTCCGCTGTGGTGGGCTTTTCTCCTCTTCCCCATAGCCTGCTGCCCCAGGACCTGCGCGGCTTTCTCTCTCTCTCTCTCTCTCTCTCTCTCTCTCTCTCTCTCTCTCTCTCTCTCTCTCTCTCTCTCTCTCTCTCTCTCTCTCTCTCTCTCTCTCTCTCTCTCTCTCTCTCTCAAGCGACTGGGTGTCTGGGTCCGTTGCCTTCGTGAGCTTCTTGGTAAGCCTCACATGGCGGACTCGTGTGAGCCAGCAGCAAAAAAATGGAAGCGCATGTGCAGAGAATATGGGAGCGCAAGCTCAGAGCCGTAGCACCGCTACGGCGAGATTTTCTCCTCTTCCCCAAAGCCTGCTGCCCCAGGACCTACACAACTTTCTCTCTCTCTCTCTCTCTCTCTCTCTCTCTCTCTCTCTCTCTCTCTCTCTCTCTCTCTCTCTCTCTCTCTCTCAAGCGACTGGGTGTTTGGGTCCGTTGCCTTCGTGAGCTTCTTGGTGAGCCTCACATCGTGGACTCGTGTGAGCCAGCTGCAAAAAAATGAAGGCGCATGCGCAGAGAATATGGCAGCGCAAGCGCAGAGCCGTAGCAGTGGCAAGCTCGATACGCTTACGGGTGCAAAGCAAACCCCGAACCCCGACGGCCTCTAAAACACTGGGGACCGAATGGCGCACCTCGAGCCTGTCATGGTAAAGCAAACAGGGGGCACCACCTAGCTTTAGCGGCTAGGACGCAAACAACACACCACCATAACAAAGTTTTCATCCAAGAGAGATGGATGCTTGGGAGTAATGATGAAAAGGAAAGGGAATGAGATCAAGTGAGAGAGAGAGAGAGAGAGTCAGGCAGGGGGTATAGCGGTGTCAGGAGTTTTTTTGAGCAAGGGATTGCGCATATGTACATACACATGCATGGTGCATTGAATAAAGGATTACCCAATTTCCATAGCCAGGTGGTTACGTGGGGCCCACGTGTGTACAGGTAGGACAGGGTGTACATAATGCAGCGATTTTCACTATTATCAGTACTAGTGTGTTTTTTCTACAATAAGGAGGAGTTGGTAGTGCATAAAACTTCTCGAGGAAGCTATCCGCGGGACGACGACATGAGGTCAGCAGGTGCGTCAGATGGCATCTAGTGGCGTCAGGAGGGCGAACGAGGTCAATATTTGCACGCGGATGAGGACGGACACAACGTGGGTGTTTTCTTGTGAGAGTTATGTAGAAAGGTCATCATTAGGACCACTTTTTGGGGCCACTTCACGTGGTGGCGAGATGCATTATTGGAAAAAGCTGAGTGCCAGGTGTGCGAATGATGCAAAAAGGTGACAACTATGCACTGCGAGGTCAGTTTATGGCCTGTTCGGGGTCCGTTTGAGGTCATCTAAAAGGCCAAGGGTGCCCAAGTAATAAAGCTAAGTGTGGGAACTGAAAAAGAAGAGAGAAGACCAGAAAAAACGTGGAGAAGAGAGGAGGAACAGCCGCAGGTGTGTTTTTGCTCATTTTGGAGCCTGTTTTGATCGTAAACTGCTCATCCGAGGTCAGATTTGAGCACTTTGACATTGTAGACTAGGGTTTTGGGCCGTTCCGGACGCGATGGCGCTGTCCATTTTGCCAAATTTCTTACTCTTTTCCTGCTATTTTTCTATGTAAGTTTCTCCTATGAGCGAAGTTTCTGCTCTAGTTTGTGATTGTATCTGGCTTATTTTACCCATATTGTGTGAGTTATTTTCCCCATTGGTGTTGGCCCAAGCTCAATTGTATCTAAACATCAGAAATTCTCCTCTTTTGAGCTGAGTTTTTTGGGTGTGTGTGTGTGTCTGTGTGGAGTGGGCAAGTGGATAGTCTCTCTCCTCTCACTCCAGAGATGTGTTCCCTGTCTTGGCCAGGTGTGTTGTGTAAGCCGAGTGGTGCCCCATAGTGTGTGTGTGTGTGTGTATCTTACCAAGAGTGTGTGTCAGGTCGTTATAGAGGCGCTGTGTGTGTTTTCATCCCGCTCACATTCTTTTGGCGCCCCCACGAAGGATCTTCTTCGAGTACCTTCTGCTTCGAGCTTCGGGATTACAGGTTGCAGGGTGCAGATTACAAGTTACAGGTGACAGGTTACAGGGACAGGTACAGGTTCCAGTGATTCACACAGGTACAGGTAGCTGGAGTACAGTGATATACTAGCAGTGATGTCACTTGCAATTGTTGTGGGTATGCATCACTTGGCGCCTATTTGAGCGCATTGTCTGCTGGATTGTACGTTACTTGTGGAAACTGCCATTGTACGCATTTGTGGAGCCATACTTGGTTGTATTTGGCAGTCCCAGCCATTTCTGAGACTTGGTCTGGAAGATAGTCATTTCTGAGACTTGACTATACGCGATTTGCATTAGCCTTCGTGTGAGGGTTGATAGCGTGAGGTTTTTATTGAGCTGGGGGATTCTCAAATGTAGAGATCCTTTCGGTGATACAGGTAGCTGGAGCACCCTTTTTGTGACCTCGCCATAGGCTATGTACTAGTGATTCCTAATTGATGCTCGGGTTCTATTGTTGGCAGTTTATGCATACATAGACAGTCTATATTTTGGGTTCACACTGCTCTACTTCTGGGGAAACTCTGCCAAAATTTTTCCAAGTTATGATGGCTGGTTTTTTGGTATTTTGAGCCATTTATGCTGTTATGCTGTTGAAATTTTGGCAAAATCAGAGGATGAGTCAGGTGTGCCTTCTTGGGAGCTTCATGGTTGGCTTTAAGGGATGATCAAAATGGCCCTCAGTTCACTCCTTTTCATTTAACTCAAAGAATTCAGATTAATGTTCATGTGTCCAGGAAGATCTTTTTCCAGCAGCGCATAGTCTTTATGTTTGGGCCAAGAAGATTGAGAGAGATCCTGGAATGTCCTTTGCCTGTTGTCATTCCGATGATTAACTATGAAAACTCATTTGATGTGCATGTGTTTGTCCTTATCTAAAGCTGAGCTCCATTGAAGTTTCTGGGGATTGGGTAGTGAAAAGTTTTGGGTTCTTGCACGTGTGTTCGAAGGGGTTCTCAAAGCATCATAATTTGGGTAGCCATGGCTTTCTCTTATCCGGAGTTTCATGGAAGAAGTGATGAAGATGTGGAAGAATTTTTGGAAAAGATGGAGGTTGCTTGCATTAGCAACCAGATTCATGACCCTACGCAAATGTTACGCCTTCTCCAAATTTGTTTGAAGAGTGATGCACGAGTTTGTTCTAAAGCATTTGAAGAGGAGTTGCGTGTGGCTGATCCACCTGTAAGGTTGAGTTGGGACAATCTACGACATGGGTTGGAAGTGGAGTTTGTGAAGATAGAAGATCCTGACAAAGTGTGGCAAGAAGTACAGGCTTTGGTGCAAAAGGAAGGTGAGCCAGTAGATGCGTACATACGTAAGTTTTCATTGGCATGGGAGCGAATGTGCAAGGCTTTAGCACCACAGGTACCCCCGCCTGACATGATGAAGAAGGACAAGTTCTTGGCTGGTCTTTGGGAGAATATACGTTGGAGAGTGGAGCTAAAGAAGCCTAGGACATATGAGGATGCACTAGAGGTAGCAAGGAACAAAGAGTGGAAGCTGAGGAAAATGAGCCAGTTAGGGGTGGAGTCTTTGCCAATGAGGTCTGAATTTCAGCCTATAGAGTCTTTACAAGGGCGCATGTCAGGGGTTTATCATGAACCAGTGGTTCCTGTTACTACTCAGGTTATGCCAGCAGTGGTCACTACAGCAGTGCAAGATGATGGGCTAAGGCAAGACATGAGGCAAATGGTAGATTTGATGAAGAATCTCATCCTAAACATGCTAGGTCAAGTGGGAAATAATCGAGGTCGAGGGAGGTTTGCAAATCAGCCAGGAGGTGAAGAAAGGCCTAGGAATGGTGTTGGACAAAGCAATGGTAGGTTTTGGAGGCAGACGCCCACATGTTATAATTGTGGAGGGTTGGATCACATCAGCCCACAATGTGATAAGCCACCAAGGATGGGGGGAGACATGTATCCATTGCCAAGACAGGTACTAACTAGGTCAAATGATTATGGCATCGAAATTCAGGGAGACGAAGGAACCAGTGGACTGACCCAGGAGGAAAAGGGAAAGACAAAAGTGCTAAGTGTAGTCACCTTGGAGAAGGCATCAAAGCTAGAGGATACATTAGTGATGCCTATTGGGAAGAGGACCACAGAGGATAAGGAAGGAAGAAGTGCCCCAGGTCCTAGTAAGAAGAAAGGAAAGAGCCATGAAGGCGAGGATGTCAAGGCCAAGAGGAAAAGGAGAGCTCGTCGAAAGTTTCATGTTTCAGATTTTCCACTAGGGGATGGGCAATTAAGCTATGACTTGAAGGAGGATCTGACGAGCAGGAAGGCAGATGTTACTTTTGGGCAGCTTATAGAGATGGTGCCTAAGCTAAAGCGACAGTGGAAGAGGATGGTTAACCCAATGGAGAAAGAGCCAGAGAGAGGTTCAGTAAAGGTGTTGGCAATGGATGAGCTACCAGACATTTGTCCAATAGTAGATGTGTGGCATAAAAGGAAAAATTTGGGACAAGGTTATGTGGATGGCGGAGCCCAAATATGTGTCATAACACACTCATGCGTTGAGAAGATGGGTCTCACAGTGGCTGGGGTGTCAGGGTTTCGGATCAGATTGGCAAACCATCAAAAAGTAAAATGCTTGGGTGTTGTAAAGAGCTTAGAAGTGGAGGCATATGATGTAAAGGCAGTGGTTGATTTTCATGTGATGCCAGCAGGGTTGGGAGCATATCCTATTTTACTGGGCAGACCATGGTTACGTGCAGTGGGAGCTGTTCAAGATTGGCGACATGGTACGATTAGCCTCTATGGAAAGACAGGTACCAAGAAGCTTTATAATATGGACACAAGGAAACCATTAGAGGAGCTTTATGAAGATGAGGATGAGTCTAGTGATGAAGACTCTTCCACGGTGATAGATGAGGACATTGATAGCACTACCAACAGTGATGAGGATGCTGATGTTGCATTTCTTTTGATGGACAAAGAAATCCAGGAGTTTGGTTTAGTCGCATTTGCGAATGAGGTTGAAGATGAAAGTGAAGGGCCTTATGAAGTGATTGAAGGGCTGATGCAAACCAAGGTTGAGTTGTCAAAGAAGCAGGAATTGATGACACAAATGATCAGTGGAGACCTCTCAGCTATGGAGAAGGATATATATTTGCACATGTTGGCTAGTTTTCCTGATTTGTTCATTACTTCATATGAAGAGATCAGAGGGTTCAAGGGTGAAGAGATGCATATAGAGCTGAAAGAAGGTGCTAAGCCAGTGCGGCAAAGGCTAAGAAGGATGGGTCAAGAGCAAATGGAAGCCTTGCGAGAAGAGGTGGACAAGTTATTGAAGGCAGGGTTCATAGTCCCTGTGGAGACCACAGAATGGGTGAGTCCAATTGTAGTCAGTCCAAAGAAGGATGGGAAGTGGAGAATTTGTGTAGATTTTAAACCCTTAAACGCAGCCACTAAGAAGAACCCATATCCTCTTCCATTCATTGATCAGATCTTGGATTCAGTGGCAGGTTATGAGAGGTACATTGTGTGTGATGGTTTTTCAGGCTATTTTCAATTGAAGATTGCTCTTAAAGACCGCACAAAGACAACTTTTATTACGCCATGGGGCTGCTATTGCTACACAGTATTGCCATTTGGGTTGTCAAATGGACCTTCCTTCTATCAAGAGAGAGCGAATTGGGTGTTGGAACCATTCATTGGTAGTTGTGTTAAAGCTTTTATGGATGACTTCTGTGTTCATAGCAGTAGGGCTGAACACCATGAGAAGCTGCAGATGGTATTGGCTCGATATGATGAATGTGGAGGACAACTAAATCCAAAGAAATGTCATCTAGCACAGCCAAGGGTGAAGTTATTGGGCCACATGGTGTCAGAAAATGGCATTGAGGCTGATCCAGACAAGGTTAAGTCTATTATTCTTCTTCCATCACCTACGAGTACGAAGCAATTGGCAACCTTTATACACAAAGTGAAGTACATGGCAAGGTTTATTCCATTGTCTTCTCAGATTCTTTATCCATTACAACAAGTGGCAAAGCATGATCCATTGCAATGGGATGACAAGTGTGAAGAAGTGTTTCAAGAGGTGAAAGAGGTGTTAGGGGGGTTGTCAGCCATGCAGGCTCCTGATTGGGAGAAAGTTTTTTATGTAAATCCATCAGTAGGGGATGATGCCATTGGAGCCATGCTATTGCAAAAGGGGAAGGGCAGCCATTATATGAGGCCAGTGTATTGTGCAAGCCGAGTGAAGTTGGTAGCGGAGAGAAAGTTATCGGAAGTAGAGCTAGTGATGGCCAGTGTAATATTTGCTTGTCGACGATTTCGTCATTACTTGCTACCACGGCCTTTTGTTTTCTTGACGAGTTATGCCTTTTTGCCACAGTTAATTAATGGTACTAACATGTCAAATGTGGTGAAGAAATGGGTAATTGAGCTGCAAGAGTTTGAGTTCTCTTTTCTAGTGGAAGATAGTACAAGGGCTACCCTAGCTGATTTGTTGACCTACAAGGAGAATCCCCTTATTGTTAAGGAAGAGGTGGTGAGAAAGGTAGTTGAAGAAGTGCCACAGATCAGCAATGCACATGTGTTGTTCTTTGATGGTTCATACAGAAAGAGCCATGATGCAGCTTCAGGGGGTATAGCACTTTATGATCCAGAGGGGAAGCTAGTATGCAAGAGAGGGTTCAAATTGGATGCTCATAGTAACAATGAGGCTGAATATGCTACTCTGGAAGCCGGATTACACATTTGTTTGAAGCATGGGGTTCGAAGGTTGAGCATAAAAGGTGATGCCTTGTTAGTGGTGAAGCAAGTGCTGGGTGTGTGGAAGAGCAAGAACACCTCATTGAAGGAAATGTGCTTCAGAATTAAAGGCCTGTTAAAAAAGTTTGAAGCATGGAGCATCAGACACATTGAACGTGCTCTAAATGGAGAGGCACATGAAGCAGCTCAAGGCATGATTGGGGAGCTATTCGTGTTGAGGACCAATTTACCTCTTTATCATGGCCGGGAAAGTTTGGCTCAAGAAGAGGAGTTTTTGCTAACAGGAATCATTCCAAAGGAGATTCAGAAGTCTAAGAAGTATGGCTTTGTGCGTAGAGCATACAGGTACAAATTGATTGGTGATTTCTTATACATGAAAGGGGCTGATCTCGTGTTGAGACGTGTACCTTGGCGGGAGGAGCTTTACAGAGTGTTGGAAGAGAATCATGAAGGCGCATGTGGTGGCCATTTTGCTCTAAAGATCACCTTGCATAAGATTTGCAAGAGGGGTATGTATGGCCTAGTTTGCACAAGGATGTTCACCATTGGTGTAGGTCTTGCAATAGGTGTCAAGCATTTGGGAAGAGAGTGTTGAAGCCAGAGCTACGAAAAACCATTATGGCGTTTGATGTGTTTGAAAAGAGGGGGATTGATGCAATAGGCCCGTTACCTATCACAAGCAGGGGCAAAAGCTATATCTTGACGGCAGTGGACTATCTCTGTAGATGGGCAGAGGCTATAGCAGTAAAACAGATCACTGCAAGGATGTGGCAAAATTTGTGTATGATGAAATATGTTGCAAGTTTGGGGTGCCATTAGAGCTACTTTCAAATAAGGGGCCAGGATTTAGAGCTAAACTGCTAGACTTCTTATGCACAAAGATGAAGATTAGGCACCAGCATACCACTCCTTATTACCCACAGTGTAATGGCTTAAATGAAAGATTCAATGGTGAGTTGGTACAAATTCTTTCGAAAGTGACAGAGCACCAAGGAAAGAATTGGGATTTGGAATTGCCTAGTGCATTATGGGCTTACCGTACTTCGGTGAAGACAGGTACAGGGTTTACTCCATTTCATTTGGTGTATGGAAAAGAAGCACTATTGCCTGTGGAAGTAGAGTTGCCTGCGGTCAAGATGTTAGAGAAGTTGCTTGGGCCGCCTAGTGATGCATTCAAAGAGAGGCTCTTGCAGTTACAAGAGGTTCAGTTGGATAGGATGAGTGCATTGGAACATTATGGGCAGATACAAGATAGGGCTTTGGCAAAGATAAATGAAAAGGTCAAAAGTAAGGGTATCAAGAAGCATGACTTGGTTTTGCACTACAACAGTAAGCTGGACAACACCTTCCAAAAGAAGTTTCAAATTAAGTGGGAAGGCCCTTTCAAGGTAGTGGAGTGTTTTCCAAATGGCACATATCAACTGGCTAACCTGGATGGTGTTCTACATAAGTCAAGGGTAAATGGATTGCGTCTTAAATTGTATCATGCTAGATTGATGATGGTGGAGCAAGATGAGCTGTCTGTGGAGCAAGCAATGTTGGTGAAGGATGAGGAGATCTGTGATGCGGCGAGTCTCATATCTCTCTTTGCTGCTGCTGATCATGAATGATCTAGCAGGCTAGGGGATGGGCAAATTATGTCAGGAGTTTTTTTGAGCAAGGGATTGCGCATATGTACATACACATACATGGTGCATTGAATAAAGGATTACCCAATTTCCATAGCCAGGTGGTTACGTGGGGCCCACGTGTGTACAGGTAGGACAGGGTGTACATAGTGCACCGATTTTCACTATTATCAGTACTAGTGTGTTTTTTCTACAATAAGGAGGAGTTGGTAGCGCGTAAAACTTCTCGAGGAAGCTATCCGCGGGTCGACGACATGAGGTCAGCAGGTGCGTCAGATGGCATCTAGTGGCGTTGGGAGGGCGAACGAGGTCAATATTTGCACGCGGATGAGGACGGACACAACGTGGGTGTTTTCTTGTGAGAGTTATGCAGAAAGGTCATCATTAGGACCACTTTTTGGGGCCACTTCACGTGGTGGCGAGATGCATTATTGGAAAAAGCTGAGTGCCAGGTGTGCGAATGATGCAAAAAGGTGACAACTATGCAGTGCGAGGTCAGTTTATGGCGTGTTCGGGGTCCGTTTGAGGTCATCTAAAAGGCCAAGGGTGCCCAAGTAATAAAGCTAAGTGTGGGAACTGAAAAAGAAGAGAGGAGGAACAGCCGCAGGTGTGTTTTTACTCATTTTGGAGACTGTTTTGACCGTAAACTGCTCATCCGAGGTCGGATTTGAGCACTTTGACATTGTAGACTGGGGTTTTGGGCCGTTCTGGATGCGATGGCGCTGTCCATTTTGCCAAATTTCTCACTCTTTTTTTGTTGTTTTTCTGTGTAAGTTTCTCCTATGAGCGAAGTTTCTGCTCTAGTTTATTGTATCTGGCTTATTTTACCCATATTGTGTGAGCTATTTGCCCCATTGGTGTTGGCCCAAGCTCAATTGTATCTAAACATCATAAATTCTCCTCTTTTGAGCTGAGTTTTTTGGGTGTGTGTGTGTGTGTGTGTGTCTGTGTGGAGTGGGCAAGTGGATAGTCTCTCTCCTCTCACTTTAGAGGTGTGTTCCCTGTCTCGGCCAGGTGTGTTGTGTAAGCCGAGTGGTGCCCCATAGTGTGTGTGTGTGTGTATCTTCCCAAGAGTGTGTGTCGGGTCGTTATAGAGGCGTTGTGTGTGTTTTCATCCTGCTCACAGCGGCTTAGTACTTAGGCAACACAAATGGATGGCGAATCCGCACACCCTTCACATATACACAAGCTCACTCGAAAACACAAGACTAGGTGGCGATTCCGCACACCTCACATGGGCAAAACATTGCAAGAAAACATACTCACAAAACCTCAAGCTTTATTTAGAGAATTAGGCGATGAAATGGGGAGCATAGGGTAGGGGAATAAGAAGGGAGAGAGTGGTAGAGCACATGGCGGATAGGTGGGAGTTGATGGCGAAGATTCGCACGAGGATTATGGCCATCATCCTTCATTTAGTTGCCCTTCATCTTCCATAGCCAAGGGTGTAGAGGTCATGCTCTAGACAAGCATGGTGATTGCGGTGATGGTGATGGTGTGGGTGTGTGTGTGCACTAGGCACAAACAGTGCATAGTGTGTTCTTTGGTGATGTTGTGTGATGGTGACCCTCTTTATATAGGAGAGGAAGGGGGGGAGAAATTCTAGAATTTAGAAATGAAGAAATCATTATCTACATAGGCCATGTGACTGTGGGCCCACTTGTCTGGTTGTGTGTATATGTGCCAGAACAGCAGTCTCATGAGAGAGAGACTAAGAGAGAGAGATGGGTTGATGAAAAAAAAGTGAGAGGTGACATGGAGAATAAAGTAATTACAAGAGGGGAGAGAGAGGAGTGTGTTCAGAGGTGAATCTGTGTGCAGATGTGTGTGAACACAAGAAAAATCAGGTAACCACCGGGTGGAGATGGGTCTGTGGGCACCTTTTTTTAGTGAAACTGAGTGTGTGTGAGTGTGGGGGAGGTTATTTAGCTACAAGACAAGAGACATGGCGCCCTTTAGAGAGAGGGGGGGGGGGTATTTGGGTCATGGGATATGATAGGAGAGAGAAAGGGGGGGTGGGGTATACTATTTTGGAAGATAGGGTAAGTTGCATGTGAGTTAGGGTGCATTATTGGTGAGTTAGAATGCATTATTGGTGAGAGGTGGGGTAGCTTGAGGGGAGAGAGAAAGGAGAAAGGACAAGGGGAAGAAAGAGGGGGCTGACCTTTTGAGTGGAGGAGAGGAAAAGGGACACACGGCGGGGCAACAGTGAAGAAAAAGGAGGCAAGGTGGGGATGGGCTGCCCCGCAGGCATGAGGTGGCCTATTTTACCTTTCTCATATATTTACATAATCATACTTTATTTTTTTCTTACTTTTTCCAATGTCTTTTATCACTCCCTCCCTAAGAGAGGGTTTTCATGGGGTGGGGACGAGAGAAGAGGGGTATGGGAGCTTGGCTTGTGAAAAGCCCCCATCATTAGCCCTCCCCTTTTGGCTAGAGGCATTCATGTCTCTAGCTCATCTGTTTGATCATTATCGTCGGAGGTGGCGGCTGATGGTGTGTCATCATCTGGAATGTCAATAGGTGGAGCCTGGTCAAATCAAAGAAAATAAGGTTTAAGTCGCCAACCATTTACCCTGGTTTTATGAAGTTTTCCATCAGCCTCCATAAGCTGGTAGCTTCCATTGGCATACTTTTTCCTGACGATGAAGGGACCTTTCCATCGGAGTAGAAGTTTCTTATCCTTGTGCGTGTCGAAGCGATTGTCGTAGCGGAGCACCAACATTCCTTTCTTCAATTCTTTTTTTCGGAGATGCTCGTTAAAGCTAAGCTGTCTATGCTCTGCTTGTGCTGCATAATTATTTATTTCTTCTTCTCTGTCCAGCTGCAGTCTTTCCAAGTTGATGATGTGATCTCTCAAATGCATGTTGGGCTGTTGAAGCTCACTTGCCATTACTATGAGACTTTGTAGTTGCACTTCAATGGGCAAGATTGCTTCCTTACCAAATACTAGATGATACGGTGTGAATCCCAAGGATGTACGAAATGAAGTTCTGTAGGCCCATAAAGCTGGTAGTAGATACTTATCCGAGTCTCCAGGATGATTGTTTACCTGCTTGGTAATAATTTTAGAAACCATTCCATTTACCTTTTCAACTAGGCCATTACATTGAGGGTAATATGGTGAAGAGTGCCTCCTTGTAATGCCCAGTTTCTGCATTAATTCTCCTACCAAGTCTGCTCTGAAACCTGGCCCTCTATCAGAGATGATCTCTAAAGGTGTGTCAAACCTACAGCATATGTGCTCGTAGATAAATTTAGCTACCTCTACCGCTGTGATTCTAGTGGTGGCTGTAGCCTCTGCCATCTAGTCATGTAGTCGACCCCATGATAATGGAGAATTTCCTGAGTTGGCCCTAGGTAATGGCCCAATGGCATCGATACCCCATTTTTCAAATGGGCCATATGAGAGAATAGGTGTCTGTGGTTCAGGCATAAGTGACCTAGTGCCGGCCTTTTGACACAACTTACATGTTTTGCACCAGTGGTGTACATCACGGTTGAGGCTAGGCCATATGAAGCCTGCCTGCAAGATTTTCCTACTTGTTATTTCTAGGGCAAAGTGACCACCACAAACCCCATCGTGACAGCTAGCAATTACTCCCGTGATTTCCTGAGAGAGAGGGACCTTTCTGAGTATTTGGTCCTTACCCTTACAGTACAAACCGTCATTGATGAGTCGATACCTTGTGGCCTTCCGCGTCAGCCATTGCTTCTGTCCCTTTGTTAAATCTGATGGGCATTCCCCTGTTTCCAAAAAATGCATGATGTCAGGCAAGGCATCACTTCCTTGAAATAGAGGGAGCTTTAGTTTTATTGCTCCAACCACCACTTCCTGTAGTCTTTCACTTGCTAGGGCATCTGCTTCTTGGTTTTGAGCCCTTGGGATATGGTGTATTTGAACTTCTTCAAACTTACCCAACAAGGTTTTTACACCACTTAAGTGAGTCCTTAAACTAGGATTCTTGCATGTCCATGCTCCATTTACTTGCCTTACCAGAAGTAGAGCATCCCCAAATACATTAAGGCGTTGTACACCTTGCGAGACGCACCATTGTAGACCCTTGGTTAGTGCTGCATACTCAGCTTCATTGTTAGAATGTGAATCTAACAATTGGCCCAACGTAAATACCTTTGTCCCTTTGTCATCAAAGACCACTATGCCTACAGCTGCTTTGTCGGACGCTCGCTTCTAGGCTCCATCAAAGTAGAGAGAGTATGCTCCTTCTACCATCGGTGGTACTCGAGGTAATCGGACTTCTCCTTCCTTAGATTTCTTCTCCTTCCTTTCAAAGACTTGGTAGGTCATGAGTCCCCCCAAACTTGCCCTTGTCGTGCTTTCTACCTGTACCGTGTAGTCAAACTCTTGCAGACGAACTAGCCATTTAGTAATTCTAGCAGACACATCCATGTGTTGTACAACATAGGGAAATATTTCATCCGTGGTTAGAATCACAAATTGCTTAGGCAACAAATATGACCTAAACTTTGTAGTTGCAAATCTAAGAGCTAGGACTAAGTGTTCCACATGGGTGAAACCTTTCTCTCCTGCTGTCATCATTCGACTAGAGAAGTAGATTGGCCTCATGAAAGATGTCGTCGTATCCTTTTGGAGTAGCACAGCCCCCAATGAGTCATCACCAACACTTGAGGTGACATAGAATTTTTCATCCCACTTAGGTGGTGAGATAGTTGGCAGAGTGGCTAAGACCTCCTTTACCTTGTTGTAGTGATGTTCGCTTTCCTCGTCCCAAGTGAAAGTTGATCTTTGAGTGAGTTGTTGCAGGGGTAGAACAAGTTGTGATAGTAGATGTATGAATCTACTTAAGAACCTCACCTTCTGTAGAAAAGAGACCAGTTGACGTGCGGTCGTTGGTGAAGGTAGGGCTATGAGTGCGGACACCTTACTTGGGTCGGCGTTCATACCTTTTGCTGAAATTTCATGGCCTAGTAGAATGACTTTACTCTCCCCAACGTGGCATTTATCCACATTTAATTGCCCACCTAGGCTCTGCAACCTGGTCAAACCTTCAGTTACCTTTTCTAAATGTGAAATACGGGAGCTATATATACAAAAATCATAAATGAACACTCTTATGGATGTTCCAAAGAACGGTTGAAAAACATATGTGATATATCTTTGGAATGTGGCAGGTGCATTTGTGAGACCAAATGGCATAACCCTGTATGCAAAACAACCCCATGGCGTGATAAAAGTGGTTTTTAGCTGATCTTCCAAAGCTATGCGTATTTGAAAGTATCCTGAATAACCATCACAGACGGTATAGCATTCAAAACCGGCTACTTCATTCAGAATTTCATCCAAAAAAGGGAGAGGAAAGTGGTCTCTCTTTGTAGCTGCATTTAGTGGTTTGTAGTCAACACAGACCCTCCACTTACCATTCTTTTTAGGCGTCACCACTACGGGTGACACCCATTCTGAGTTTTCTACAGGATAGATGAATCCCGCCTCCAGCAGTTTCCTTACCTCGGCCAAGAGTGCCTTTTCTTGTATGACCCCCAATCGTCGTAGCTTTTGCACAACTGGTTTTACCCCTTCCTTCAGCTTAATATGATGTTCCACCACTATAATGCCTGTGATTCTTTCATAGTTGTCAATGAACAGGTTAGGAAATCCCATCAACACAAAAAACTATCTTTCTCCTCAAGTGTTAATTCCGTAGACAACATACCCTTCAACCTACTTCCTCCTAGGCTAGGTGATTTGCTCTCCTCTTCATGGGGTTGCCCTTTTGGTGATAGATCACCAGTTGTGCTTACCCTTTGTGGATCCTTCATAATGATACCCATCACATCAATGGAACTGTCACTTTCGTCGGTGGATGTGGTCTCCTCCTGAGAACTGGAAGATTCGCTAGTGGTTTCATCTGCCGATGTTTCCAGATTCATTTGCTTCTGCTTGCCAATCCTCATGTCGTAGTAGATTGTCTCCCCTTTCTTACCGGTCATGCGTAGAAGGCCAATACCCCAGTCCTGTTTTGCCTTCATGGCCATCAACCATGGCCTTCCCAAAATTAGTGGATAGCCCTCCCCCTTAGTAGGCATTACAAAAACATCTACCTCTACCTCAGTGTTGAAAGCTTTGATTTTCACGGCACTTACCACACCCACACACTTTACTTTTGCGTTGTTTGCCATCTTTGCCTTGCATGGAGAAGGCCTGTCAACCTCGAGCCCTAATCGAAGCATCATAGCTTCGCTCATTACATAGATTTGTGCACCTCCATCAATGTAGGTGTTTCCAACCCTCTTTCCTTTTATGTTTACGTCGACAATTGGAAGGATGTCATCTATGTTGCATCACAAAATTGCTCCGGCTACCTTTGTTTTGGAGCGTCTTGTACTTACCATTTTAGACCATTGTCGCCTTACTTTTGGTGCAAGATGTAGTAGCTGTGGCCATGTAATCTTCGGTCCTTGCTCTGCCACATCCAATGTTAGATCATAGGCCTTAGAACTTTCCCCTAGCTGGAATTCGGTGATGCCCAATTTCCGTCGTGGCCTGGATGGCCTCTTGCTAGTTTCTCCTCTCATGCTTCTCTCATCATCTGATTGTGTAGCTTTCTCCCTCCTAGCTCTTTTCACAGTCATGGCTTCAAGTGGTTCTAAAAAGGTTACCTTCTCCTTACCCTTGTCCCTCTCCTTTGCTCTGGGTGGATCCACTACTATGGCTTTTCCTTTCTCTTCTAGCCTTATGATGTTTACAGGGCGATCAGGTGGTGGGGCTGGTGGAAGAGGTGGGATGGATGCTTGTAGTGGTGTCTGGGGTGGACGTAGAATTTGTGTTGGTGGGGGTGGTGCTCGGGGTGGGGGTGTTCTTTCTCTAGGGGTGACAATTGGTTCCTCCTACCTTCTCTATTATAGTTTTGTCGTGGTTTGGGACAGTAGTACATACCGTGACCGTCTTCTCCGCAGTTGTAGCAATGATACTCCCTGTTTTGTCGTCGTGCTCTTCAGGGTCTTGATCTCTTTCTTGACTCCTCCCTTGTTGTATTAAGTGGACAGACAAATTCTACAGTTGGTCAGTAATATGGGCCAACATATCTTGTTGGTCATCTCTTACCCAAGAGCCGGTGGTGGTGGTGGTGGAATGGTGGTTGTCGTAGTTGTTGGTCGACGCGATGTTCCTGATTCTGTTGACTCGGTTTCTTTGGCTTTCATTCGTAGCTTCTTGTCTTTAAGGCGAACAATCTCAACGGCTAACTCGTACGTAGCCGGGAATCTACCTTTCACCTTCTCCTTGAGAAGCGGCCATAAGCCATGCGTGAACCGATCTTTTTTTAGGAAATCGGGTGCAGCTTCCCCCCTAGCCAGTGACTCATTCCACCGTTCCCACAAATCCACAAATTTGGACTCATAGGTGGCATATTCTAAAAGACCCTCCTGCTTCAAGTCTCTCAACTTTTCCCACAACTTTTCTGAAGTAGTACCTCCCCCAAAGTGCCTCTTAAAAGCGGTTTTTAAGGGTTCCCATTCATCCTTGGTTGCTTGTGGAAGTGCATTGTACCATGATCTAGCTTCTAGCTTCATGAGATGCTTAAAGATTCTAACCCGGGATTCATCCGTATCTTTGTTGCTCACTACACATGCTACTTCAAAGTCATCTAGGAAGTCTGTTACCAAATCCTCCCCCTTCTTTCCTTTAAATGTTGGAAATGCTACACTTGCCATGATTACTGAGAGAGAGCTAGAAAGACACACTGCTTAACTTGCAAAATTTTTTTTCTTCTTTACAAGGAGGCGTGTATACCCTCTTATACTAGGACATAGATTAAAACTTCAAACGGTACCTTGCCTTGTACCAAAGGTAAGACAAATGGTTGATCTGATGCCAGAACCTCCAAAAACCGCTCCCCACCCTGCATGGTGTCAATGACGTGCTGGTAGTGAGCCTTCAAATCCAGTATTACCTTGATTGAGCGTACACGTGTTGGTATGTGTGATCTATCTTGAGGTAGGTTGTAATGATTCATGTGAAGCTTAGAGGTGCTTAGTCACTGTCCAAGCTTTGTGGGAGAGGGTGGTGTTCTTTCCTGAAACAAACTCAGTAGATCCCTAGTTTCTCTAGTGAGAGTGCGAGCCAATGCTTCCGTTATCTGTGCTGCAGCATCAGGTGCGACTTGCAAACTGACTGTGATAATTACCTCGGTGACTTGAGTTACCCGATTCTCAAAGTAGAATAGTGTTGATTCTCTATTGTGTAGAGCTCCTTCCATTTTGTTGTTGTGGGTTGGTTGTAGGCTGCGGACATGGTTTCGACCTTCTATTTCTTCTTCTTGGCACTTGGCCTATGTATATCCACTGGGTTTGGCGTGTTGGTTGACTCTCCCACTGCAAATCGATTACCGTTACGCCTGGCACTCGAGCTTCGATGGAGATGCGGAGTTCGTCTAGTTGTGCTTGGAGCTCTTCTTCTTCTGTCGTCCAATTCGCAAGTCCTGCTAGCCACTCATCCATTCACAATAGTTTAAGGGTTTCAGTCTTGTAAACTGAAGGGTTTCATGAAAAGATACTCAGTGGGGGCACCAAATGATGGGTGCAAAGCGAACCCCGAACCCCGACGGCCTCTAAAACACCGGGGACCGAATGGCGCGCCTCGAGCCTGTCATGGTAAAGCAAACAGGGGGCACCACCTAGCTTCAGCGGCTAGGACGCAAACAACACACCACCATAACAAAGTTTTCATCCAAGAGAGATGGATGCTTGGGAGTAATGATGAAAAGGAAAGGGAATGAGATCAAGTGAGAGAGAGAGAGAGAGTGTGTGAGGGAGGGGGTATAGCTGCTTAGAACTTAGGCATCACAAAAGGATGGCGAATCCGCACACCCTTCACATATACACAAGCTCACTCGAAAACACAAGACTAGGTGGCGATTCCGCACACCTCACATGGGCAAAACATTGCAAGAAAACATACTCACAAAACCTCAAGCTTTATTTAGAGAATTAGGCGATGAAATGGGGAGCATAGGGTAGGGGAATAAGAAGGGAGAGAGTGGTAGAGCACATGGCGGATAGGTGGGAGTTGATGGCGAAGATTCGCACGAGGATTATGGCCATCATCCTTCATTTAGTTGCCCTTCATCTTCCATAGCCAAGGGTGTAGAGGTCATGCTCTAGACAAGCATGGTGATTGCGGTGATGGTGATGGTGTGGGTGTGTGTGTGCACTAGGCACAAACAGTGCATAGTGTGTTCTTTGGTGATGTTGTGTGATGGTGACCCCTCTTTATATAGGAGAGGAAGGGGGGGAGAAATTCTAGAATTTAGAAATGAAGAAATCATTATCTACATAGGCCATGTGACTGTGGGCCCCACTTGTCTGGTTGTGTGTATATGTGCCAGAACAGCAGTCTCATGAGAGAGAGACTAAGAGAGAGAGATGGGTTGATGAAAAAAAAGTGAGAGGTGACATGGAGAATAAAGTAATTACAAGAGGGGAGAGAGAGGAGTGTGTTCAGAGGTGAATCTGTGTGCAGATGTGTGTGAACACAAGAAAAATCAGGTAACCACCGGGTGGAGATGGGTCTGTGGGCACCTTTTTTTAGTGAAACTGAGTGTGTGTGAGTGTGGGGGAGGTTATTTAGCTACAAGACAAGAGACATGGCGCCCTTTAGAGAGAGGGGGGGTATTTGGGTCATGGGATATGATAGGAGAGAGAAAGGGGGGGTGGGGTATACTATTTTGGAAGATAGGGTAAGTTGCATGTGAGTTAGGGTGCATTATTGTGAGAGGTGGGGTAGCTTGAGGGGAGAGAGAAAGGAGAAAGGACAAGGGGAAGAGAGAGGGGGTTGACCTTTTGAGTGGAGGAGAGGAAAAGGGACACACGGCGGGGCAACAGTGAAGAAAAAGGAGGCAAGGTGGGGATGGGCTGCCCCGCAGGCATGAGGTGGCCTATTTTACCTTTCTCATATATTTACATAATCATACTTTATTTTTTTCTTACTTTTTCCAATGTCTTTTATCACTCCCTCCCTAAGAGGGGGTTTTCATGGGGTGGGGACGAGAGAAGAGGGGTATGGGAGCTTGGCTTGTGAAAAGCCCCCATCAACGCAAGGAGAGAGAAACAAAGATAGAAAGAGAGGATGAGAGCGGGATTGGCACAGCGGCATCATTGCCACATTAACCTCCCTCTACTGGATAGTGACCCGCGTCGGCCGCCTCTCCTTCTCTCTCTCATACGTGGGCGTGTGCTGTCGGGAGTTGCAGGCCACACCACCGAATCGCGGTTCCACTGTGGTGGGCTTTTCTCCTCTTCTTCATAGCCTGCTGCCCCAGGACCTGCGCAGCTCTCTCTCTCTCTCTCTCTCTCTCTCTCTCTCTCTCTCTCTCTCTCTCTCTCTCTCTCTCTCTCTCTCAAGCGACTGGGTGTCTGGGTCCGTTGCCTTTGTGAGCTTCTTGATGAGCCTCACATGGTGGGCTCGTGTGAGCCAGCAGCAAAAAATGGAAGCGCACGCGCAGAGAACATGTGCAGAGCAATGGAGGTCACAGAACAGCTTGCATGCAGAGTCTCTCTCTCTCTCTCTCTTATGCTGCACACATGCGACGTTTACGAAGGACGTCCGGTGAAAAAGGGCATGCCAGCACAGCAAGGCCCACCACGCCCCTGCACGTATAGAAGCGGCTAGCCAATGTTGTGGCCGCAATGGAGCCCCCCCCGCTTCAACCCGTTGAGCAGAGCAGTTTGTTGCGTTCACATGGCGGAGTTCACCTGAAGAACTTCCAGGCCTGCGAAAGCTGCAACAGCTTTACGTGGAGTTCTCAGGTTGCTCTACTCTCTGCACCATATACGTTAGTTGTACGTCAGGTGGCAACGCTTGCTGGCCGGAGCAGCTCATGTGCGCAATGTAACGACCTGCCTGATGCATTCACTTTGCCATCGGGCGCAGGGCTCAACGTTCCATGTGCGCTCTGCATCTCTCTCTCTCTCTCTAGTCTCTCCCGCGTGCGTACTGAAATAAAGTGGCTGCACCCCCCGGGCATGCACTGCGCTGCAGCCTGCCCTACCATGGTTTCCATACGTCCACGATTAATGAAAGCATTGGGAATTGGAGGCCTGCCGCCTCTCACAAACTCTCTCGACCTCATTGCAGCTCCAAGTCCCGACGACGTCTCTCTCTCTCTCTCTCTCTCTCTCTCTCTCTCTCTCTGTGTGTGTGTGTGTGTGTGTGTGTGTGTCTCGACTCTCACTGTTTACGCAGGGCTCACTGTTGGAATGTGCCGGAGCAAGGACTTGCTGCCACATGTCAGGGGGGAGGGGCCGGAATTTTCTCCCCCTTTATCTATTAGTATAGATAGAAGATACACATAGACCAACCCTTGCCGCATACAAGCACAACACGGGCGAGGATGGCAAGCCCAGTAACCTCGCCAAAGATCACCGACCACCACGTACCCAATCAGAAGCCAAGATGCTTCGTGCAACCACATCCTAATATAGATAGAACTATTTTATTAGTGTCTATGAGTTTATTAATGTTTGTGGAAGGTAGTGTTGGCCGTAGCATGTCTACTTTTTTCTTTGCCAAACTCCCAACAGTGAGTGGAGATATATAGTGTATAGCTACTTTATAATATGAACAAGGTTTCTTTTTTTTGTAAAGCAAAACTCACAATTGTGAGTGAATTATATCGATCGACCCAAAAAATTACAAGGTCTTGTCATCTTCGTGTTGAGCCATGGCATCATCCTGGAACCATAATTACATCGGCTATCAGAGTAGCCACCCCTTCCAACTCGCCCTCTTAGCTTTGATACAGAATGTCCATTATCATGTTCTTCTAAGATCTTTTATTTATCGATGGTCAAGATCCCCCCCCCCCCCCCCCCCCCCCCCCCCCCCCCCCCCCCCCCCCCCCCCCCCACCCCCCCCCTCCCCCTCTCTATCCCCCCCTTCCTAAGCATGACTATGAACAAAAAGTGACGTTTTTAAGAAAAGACGGGAAAGGATACCATGAAATAAATATGACCACAAGGTCATGGATGGGGAGACCAAAGAAAACTCTCTTTGAGGCGCTACTAACCTATGGCAATGCTCATGTGACTGGCTTAATTCAACTATGCCCTGCACATGTAGATATATATCAAACAACATTAATTGTAAACAAATGTAGCTAAACCTCAAACAACATTAGTTGTAAACAACATGAAAAATACACCCCAAGCATGGTGTGTGGTTCCATGAGGGTTAGTTATAAAGCAATTGATAACTAGGTCTCGTATGTGCGCTCTCTAAATGACCATGCTCAAGGGCGGTCAATTATCAATTACTTTTGACACCTCACCATACCCCATTGCCTACTTTGTTATAGCCCTTCTTGTTTACTCGTTTTTTAGGAGCCCATCGCTTTTGACCTTGAGGGTAGCCCTTCCAAAAGGCGTTGCCTTTTTATGTGATGGGTGGTTTATAACCACCTCCTACCTAAGTTGTCGAAGTCACTAGAGGTTTCCACCTATTTCCTTGGATGAGGGTCAGGGCTAGAGAAAAACATTTTTCCTAGCCGAAGAAAACCGTCCTACTTGTGAGAACATACCTAGAGCATACGTACCTGGAGTGGACGCAAAGACCATTAAATACAATGATGCATATAGACAAAAATGGACAAAATATTACGTGAATACAATATATATTATAAAACGGAGCAAAATTGTTCAAATACAATATTTATGGCTTTAAGAGGTCTCTCTCTCATCCTCACAAAGCTCAGCATAAATTCCTATATCTATGTAGAGTTTTCCGTTTAAACAGATGTCCTCCGTTTCATTTTGTAGATCCTCTGCATGCACCCCGTAGAGAGTAGAAGCTTGATGCTCGTCTGGCACCACCTCAGCGGCTTCTGACTGAGCATCTTCTCCGATCTCCTCCATTGATGCCGCTGTGATTGGCACATGGTAGCCTTCATACGTCCGTGCACTACGAGGGGCTACCTCTATGACGTACCATCAGTTTGATGCAGACTTGGTCGGATGAAATATCACCTTCCAGAGCCACATAACTTACATGAGATCTTCCAAGCACATAACTTCTAAAATTGGATGTTAAATATTTACATACTTACTTGTTCACAATGCTCGGGTAGTACGAAAGTGTCTCTTAGGTCAGTCCATTTCTTAGTTGAATTCACCTCAAGAAAACCAGACTCTCCTCTACGCACAGTAGCGTTGTAACCCTCCATGATTATCTTGAACCATTGCACGTCGAACAAGTTGACAAAAAATCCTCTATAATCGATCCTCAAAATCTCTTGTAGTGTGCCGAAGTAAGTGAGTTCCGCCACCATAGGATGTGCATCAGAGGATCATCATCGATCCATTCCACCCTAAAATATTGATGTTTACACCATGCTGTTGTGTATGATTTATACTACAACCAACAAAGATTATGAGTGGCCATTCAAACATCTAGAAAGTCGCTAGTCATACATTGCAAACTTACCTTGGTCGCGCAACCCCAAGAGCACTCCCACTCTCCTCAATCACTTCTTCACCGCACTGTTGTGCGCTTTTCAATTGGTCGTGCAGCCATCTTAAGCTCATGAATGTTGGTAGGCTCTCTAGACCCGTCGGGTAGTGCATCCGTGGTCGTCTTCCCCGTCTCCACTGAATTCGTGCCCTTTGTCGCTCTTGCTTTGCATTCTCATATTGTGAAATCCACTTTTGCATCATTGGATTGTGAAGCATGCAAAATCGGTTGATTTTAATCTCTAGATCTTCCATCATCTTCTTCTCAACACCGAGATTGCACATGATAATCACAGATATGCGCTCATCATCTATGGTTCGCCATAGCGTGTCCCGAGCTTTATCAAATCCGTCTAGCCACTCTCCAATGTACACTAGGGACTCTGATACCAGCCAACCTTTTGCCATGCTATCCTCGGACGTGCCTTCTGACGCACATATCCCTTGAGCGTTTTCATGAAACGTTCGAAAAAGAACATCCATATGGAATGTATTGTGCCAGCTATTTCCACCTCATCAAACTATGTGAACAAGAAAATGCCCCTGAATGGTTAGCATGGTAGTAGGAAAGTGTTTCTCAAACATGCACACAACCTCCGAAGCATTTAGTTTGGCGAATGGTATGGAGTCTACGTTGATCTCTTTTTGTGAGATCCATTGCACCAACTTTGCAAGTTTGTAGATTGTGTTACGGACGTCAAGGGACAAACATCCCTCAATGGCCACCGGTAAAATAAACTGCAAAACACGTGCAGCAATGATATTAAAGTCCACACACGAATTTGTTCACAATTCCCACTATGATATATTCCACTATGAACATACGTGACACATTTTATGCCAGGCGTGTGACTTCAAACCGGTAAGCTTTCCTTCTTTAGTAAAACACGTTCGGAGCGAGTGCATTACGCCAGTGGGGGTCTGCATAGATCGAATGGTCTCTTTCACTTTGCGTTCTTGGGATCCTGTGAAAATCTATGGCGCTTTAGGGAGTTTTATCGATCCATCGAGTGCTATCTGCGGCCAATATTGCTCCATACGATCCACATTTCTAAGGTCAACCCTGGCTCCCAAAGTATCTTTCTTGCCAGTCAGATGGTCACATAGCAGATTACCCACATTCTTGAATATGTGCATTGGATTGAGCAAGTGATTGATCATGACTCGGGGCCAATATGGTAACTTGTACCATAGAGAGAGTCTCTTCATCCCTGGGGGCAAACCGTCATCACACATCTTTTTCTGCTCTAACCATGCTTGTGCAGACATCCTTGGTGGCTCTCTTCCCAAAAAGCCGTCGCGTAACACATGATTCTCCAGAAGATACGCTTGATGACCTTCATAGATTTGCTTCTTCAATGAGGACGCCCAACGTGCATTCATTCTAGGTCCACATGTGACACATGCTCTATATCTGCTTGTTTGAAGCCCTGCATGTATACAAATGATAATAGATAAGCTTGAGAAAAACCAAGATTTACAGTGTTTGAGTTTAAGTGTAAGTCACTTGAGCATTCTGTTAGTCCGGGATAGTCATGCATGGTCCACATTAGAATGCCTCTGATCAAAGCATTCCGTCGACCTGTGTGTCAACTCATATCCACCACTTCTATGCCAATCCACAATTGTTGTAGCTCTTCCAATAGTGGACGAAGATACACATCCATATTCTTCACTTTATACCGCCTCCGCACAATCAAGCTTAGCCATAGATGCCCCTTCTTCGTAGTCAACCACGGGGGAATGTTGTAGTTGACGATAACAACAAGCCATCCACTGTAAGATAATGATGTTTGACCAAATGGATTTACGCCATCCATAGCCAGGCCTAGGCGCAAATTTTGAGCTTCTCTGGAAAAATCTGACCATGTTTCATGTATATGTTTCCAGGTTGCACAATCTGCAGGAATCCGTAGCACACCATCCGAAGATTTATTCTCCTCATGCCATGATGCTACTAGGGCGGCCATGGACTTACATTCGAAGAAATGCTTGATGTGAGGAAGTAGAGAAAAATGTCGTAAAACCTTTTGTGGAATTTTTGTTTCGTGGAGATCTACTCGATATCTCTCGGAATCACATTTCGGACACTTCTCCATGTCTATGTATTCCCTTCCGAAAAGAATACAGTCGTTAGGACAAGCGTGGATCAAATTGTAATCCATCCCCAAGTTTTGCAAGACCTTTCTTGCTTCCTCTCTAGAATCTGGCATCACATTATCAGCTGGCAATATGTGCTCTTTGAGCAATCTACACAGCAAAAAAAATGCGGTACAATTGTGTAAAAATCTATCAGATCATTATACATCTAGAGTTTTTTATTAAAGTAAACACATTGTAACAGATCACCTGAAAAGCGTTGACGCTAGTGTCACTCCATCCAAACTTTGTCTGCATGTTAAGAAGAACCAGCAGCACCTTCAATCTAGACACACGTGCTTCATATCATCATAGATAAGCCTTTCTGAATCCATGATCGTCTCAATCATTTCATCGATCTCGGGCTCAAACATTGCCTCGTTGGGAATGTGGTCTGCATGATCATCCCCAGAGCTGTCAGAGGCTACATCTTGTGGCCTCACATATGCTGCTTGACCAAAGAGCCTACGAACACGTCTATTGGGTTGCAAGATTGGCCAGCGTCAGAGTCCGACGAGTTATAATTGGCAACAACTCGATCTATAATAGATGGATCGAACTCGCCAAATTTGCAAACGTGCTGCAAAGAAACGAGTCTTGTCCGTCCCACATCATGCTTGTATTGATTACAAGGACATAAGATCCTCGTTGAGAGATAGGTGTTTCAGTTGGACGGCCCCACATCCTCGTCACTACTCATAATGAGGGTGAAAACCTTATAACCTGGACATAAATATAATCTTCTATTGGCATCCTCCGTCTTTTATCTCTCTCTCTCTCTCTCTCTCTCTCTCTCTCTCTCTCTCTCTCTCTCTCTCTCTCTCTCTCTCTTTGTTCACACTGTAAACTACCTCACATTCTCTAGTCATTCCAGCACACCTCGGTCTAGATGTGCACGGAGATCGGAACCACCGGGTTATAATCTCGTCTTTATTGTTCAATGCCTATATTTGTGGGTACAAGAATCTACACACCCACGTCTACATGATAGTGCATGTAGTGGACAAAACCCCTTTGCCTCTTCTCTAGCTGTAGCATTTCACAACATCTTTTCACAGTAGATCTTTGTCTGTAGCATGCAGGTACGCCATTCTTGCAATGTAGCTGATGCCTGCTCAAAGCACTTAATTCTTAGTCTAGATTTGATGGGCTGTGTAGTGTGTGTGTGTGTGTGTGTGTGTGTGTGTGTGTGTGACCCTTGAAACCGTCAACTTGCGTCACTAATTTCTGTGTAGGCTCAATTTGCTCTTTCATTGGCTGATCACGACGGCTTATTGTATGGCAGCAGCAGTCGAACATGGAGGTGGAATTGCTGGTCCGCATGGACTGTCGAGACTCTGAGCGCAAGAAATTTTC
The DNA here is from genome assembly GCF_014529385.1 of Adiantum capillus-veneris. Taxonomy (NCBI): domain Eukaryota; kingdom Viridiplantae; phylum Streptophyta; class Polypodiopsida; order Polypodiales; family Pteridaceae; genus Adiantum; species Adiantum capillus-veneris. The sequence continues at coordinate 44,673,965 of NC_140949.1, read as the reverse complement.
TCATGTAGAAAAACGGAGTCTTTTTCAGTGTTTTTCATATGAGCAAGTGTTTTTCATACAATGCTTAACATCATGAGAGCACCTTCATTGACATGCACTAAAATCTAACCTAAATCTAAAAAAATTAAAGCTAGTCCATCGAACATAAATCTAGATCTAAATTAATCTTAAACTCAAAATAAACCTAAATTCTAATCTAATCTAACGTAAATCTAAATCTAACGTAAATACGTAAATCTAACTCAAAATAAACATAAATCTAATCTAATGTAACCTAAATAAACCTAAACCTAATCTAACATAATTTTAAACTCAACATAAACATAAATCTAAATGTAATCTAATTTAAATTTTAACATAATCTCTTTCTCTCTTTGTTTTCTCCCCTTACCTCTCTCTTTCGTCTTCTCCCCCCTCTCTCTCTCTTTCTCTTTGAATAACAGGTCTTGAGTTCAACTCCTCGTCGGCTAGATCTTTAAGGTCTCTTGGGATAGTTTCCTACGACGTTAAAACTCTCTTCTTCTCGGGTGTGTATGTGTGTGGGTGTGTGTGTGTGCCAATAAAAAGAGGAAAATGGTATAACCTTTCTATCACCCAAGTGTGGTAGATTGGTTATGCCATTTCCCTCTTGAATAATAGGTCTTGAGTTCAACTCCTCGTCGGCTAGATCTTTAAGGTCTCTTGGGATAGTTTCCTACGATGTTAAAACTCTCTTCTTCTCAGGTGTGTGTGTGTGTGCCAATAAAAAGAGGAAAATGGTATAACCTTTCTATCACCCAAGTGTGGTAGATTGGTTATACCATTTCCCTCTTGAATAACAAGTCTTGATTTCAACTCCTCGTCGCCTAGATCTTTAAGGTCTCTTGGGATAGTTTCCTACGACGTTAAAACTCTCTTCTTCTTGGGTGTGTGTGGGTGTGTGTGTGTGTGTGCCAATAAAAGGAGGAAAATGGTATAACCTTTCTATCACCCAAGTGTGGTAGATTGGTTATGCCATTTCCCTCTTGAATAACAGGTCTTGAGTTCAACTCCTCGTCGGCTAGATTTTTAAGGTCTCCTTCAATCCCCAAACACCCATTTAAAGAAAGTATCAAGTCTTTACAGTGTTAGAAAAAACCATAGGTTGTGATAGTCCCTCTAAAACAATAGGAGGAGGGAAGGGGGGAAAAAGTTGAGGATCATCAGGCCATCTATGCAATGTATGGTTTCTCAGAGAGCATTACTTCTAATAGATCTTCCAAGTGTAGCAAATGCCCAACAGATTTCACATTCCAGCTATGCCTCCCCATGTCATAGGAGAGAGTAAAAAATACATTGTAGTATTAGCAAGGCAATGAGTTAAAATACATAGGAAATTCCCATGCATTACAACTAATATCAGAGGTAGGAATCACATTGAAGAAAATGCAAGGCAATGAGTTAAAATACATAGGAAATCCCCATGCATTACAACTAATATCAGTGGTAGGAATCACATCGAGGAAAATACGGTGGTACAATACTTACATGTATACACAATTGAAGGAGGAGCAGTCAATACTTGCATCTCTAGATGGAGGAGGAACCTTGTTTCAAGTGTGGGAAGGGGCAGTCAATCCGACTCCAAAGAGGGTGAGAAGACAAGAAGACAAATGCTTAGTAGTCGATTGGCAGGGGGGGGGGGAGGGTAGTTATAACTCCCATGCCAACTAGAGTTCAAGAGAGTGGGTTGATAAGGCAGAGTTCCCACTAGGAAACTCACATGGGAGGCGGTCATGGTCGAGCAATTAAATGCCACTTTATTCCCCAAGGCACTCACAGAGGAACAACCCATGAAATCCATCAAAGAAGTATTATGAGGGCAAACCGACCAAGACAAGCAAGTCATGGGGAATGGAGACAAAGGGAGAATCTGACCCAAGCTCAGCTATAGGTTAACAAGATGAAGTAGAAGCAAAGGTAAAATGATAGAAGAGTGTGTGTTTTCATTCAAAGAAACCATGTAGTGGCCGCCAAAAGATTGTAGCCGGATAAATCAATCATAGCAAAGTAAACTCACATGAATATTTAAGGTAATCACCCTCAAAACAATATAACTATCAGTTTCATTATGCATAATATAAGCCAACTACCATAAACAGTGGAAAGTTAGCGAGCAAAAGCATCTACTAGCATAAGTTAAATGCCAAAAGAGTGGGAGTTTCTATAAAGAAAATATGCAATGGCCGTCAATAGATTTTAGCTTGATGAATCAATCACAACCAAGTAAAGTGGCCAAAAGTGTGTGTGTGCGCGCACGCGCGCACGCACAAAGATAGAGAGAGATAGAGAGAGAGAGAGAGTATGCAAGATAGGGCTCTATCATGTTTTCCATGCTTTGTTGCATCACTTATTTCTTTCGTTCCTCACGCATCATTTGCTTCATGCTATGGATGCCTATGCGCATTGCTCTCTTGGGCTTGCCTCCATGACGCGCCAATCTTCTCATGATGTCAATGCTTCTCGTCATGTATGCCAAGGTCCCCCCCCCCCCCCATCTCCTCCTCTAAGATGTGAATCTAGATTTGTGTGTCTATTATGGTTTTTTCATTTTTTGTTGTGTTATTGCTTTCTCTATACATGCTTTCTTCGTTGTTTTTCAATTTGATGTTTGTTTTCTACATGGTTTGTGCAATTTTTCCTTTGGCATGAGGTGCATGTCTTAGGGGTTTTGCTTGCATTTGTATGTGTTTGTGTACTGGCTTGTGCTTGCAATGTGTCTGTGTGGATGCTTGCAAGGTTTTGTGTATGTTGTTGATATTTGCTGCTTATTTCTTTGTTTGATGGATTCTTGATGAGCAGACTTTGCATGGGTGGTCTGGAGATGTGGAGAGTTTGGGTGGGCGTTGCCTCATCTTCTACTTGTTCTTTGTAGGCTAAAGAATGGCATAGCCCTGTTGATCAATGTCATGGATGTCTAGAGGCTATTTCTCTCTAGGATATTTGGTGCAAAGCCAATTTGTAATGGTGATGCTTATTTTTTGGGGATGCGTTGTTTGGCCTTGGAGACCCTGAATTTGATGTAGATTTTTTAGTGGAGTTATTGGACTTTTCATCACAGTCTGGGTGGCATGTTTTTGCTTTAGCTCTCTCCTACTTCCTTCCATTACTCCTTTGCTCCTAGCCATTGATGTACCACCCCTTTATTTTAACTCTATATCACTAGTATTCTTTTCTCTATGGTTGTTTTCATGGATTATCTAAGGGGTTTTATATTACCAAATTTTTTTTACTTTGTCATGCCTATGAGATGATGTAATGCCTTTGGGGATGTCACTTGTTGACATAATATAAAGGGCATCAAACCCTTCTTTTCTTGAAAAAAAAAAAGTGTATGTGTGTGTGTGTTGTTGTTGTTATTAAACTTATACACAAAAGAACATAATAGTTCAAAGGACAATTATTAGCACAAAAACAACTCAGTCTTTGATTGATTTTTGTACATTACAGTGAGAATGAGGTATCATTCTAGTGTTTTGTATACAAGATAGTCAAGAACAACTTATTCTGAAGTGAAAGAGGCCAGGTGGTTCGATAATGATGGACAACAGCTAAGCCAAAAAGATCCTAAGTAAAGATAGAGTTCCATCTGCATCCATATAAACAAGACAAAAGAATTACTAGCCCTAAATACTTATCAAAGGTGTCAATGAACCTATCAGTTGTTATCCATGTCCTGCTTAAAACTTTTTAAATTATACCTACCATCAGTGTAGTGTTAAATATCAGCAAGTATCCATTCTCAAAATAGTAAGCAACAGATGAAAGTGACGCGTGTGTGTGTGTGTGTGTGTCCGTCCTATCCCAGGCACCATACTTAATGAGTCGCAGTAGGCCCATTGAGTATAAGCCTACTGCCTCATCAAGTTGAGAAGAATATAATAGTCAAGTATGAAGCCAAGAGTAGTTCGTTTATAAGTAAAATGTTCCTAAAATCATAAGAATCAAAATAATTATACAAGGGTAAGTCATTTTAGATTAACCTGCAACCTAAAATCAACAGAGTCAAAGACTACAATAGCTGTGAGCAAGAATCTGATCTATAGACAAGGAAAGACCACCTAGCACATGTCAACCTAAGAAGAAATTATAGACAATGGGTCCAGCAAAGCCTATAGACAAAAATCTCCAAACCCAATGTCCTGGTTTCTCAGCTTTGGAGGAGAACCATGTGGTTAGGACGTGTGTGTTGCTATTTTTAAGCTTATACACAAAAGAACGTAATAAATGGTAACTGGCTTTAGACAAAGAACAATGATTAGCACAAAAACAAATCAGTCTTTGATTCATTTTTGTACATCATAGTGAGAATGAGGTATCATTCTAGTGTTTTGTATACAAGATAGTCAAGAACAATTTATTTTAAATTGAAAGAGTTCATATTTGACGATGATGGATAGCAGCTAAGCGAAAAAAATCTTAAATAAAAATAGAATCCTCACTTGCATCCATATAAACAAGACAACAGATTCATTAGCTTTGAATATGTATTATAGGTGTCAACAAACCTATCAATGGTTATCCATGATCTACTTAAAGCTTTTTAAACTTATATCTACGATCCATATAGTGTTAAATATCAATAAATATCCATTCTCAGAACAATAAGCCGCAAATAAAAGGGACATATGTGTGTGTGTGTGTGTGTGTGTGTGTGTGTGTGTGTGTGTGTGTGTGTGAGAGAGAGAGAGAGAGAGAAGAGGGGGGGGGGGGGGGGGGGGGGGGGGGGGGCAGGGGACGTATTTCTCATAAGATTTCCTAATCAACTTTATTTATGAAACCTTATGCTCGATAAAATTTTATTGCTTACAAAGTTTAACATGAATGTTGAACCTTTTTTGCTTTCTACAACAAGCCTTAGTAAAGAGGGGAGTTAGGCATACATTTGATACATTTGATGTTAAGTAATGTGAAGTATAGACTGATTTAAATTTTCTTTGATATTTAATTGTAAAAGATTCTTTTTAGACTAGAGCAGCATATGGGTGCATTTCATTAGCACTAGTCTTGTGCAGATAAGGGCACATATAAGTGTCCTTTTTTTAAAGAATTTGAATAGAATATCATGGGCATTCCAAAAGAAATCTCCAAAATTCCTTTTGAGGGCCTTTCACAAACTACTTGTAGGCCTATGATTGTAAAAGCTATCTCTCTTACTTTAGAGCTTATCATGATAAAGAAAATGAAGCCATAGAGGGTACTCTCAAAAAATTATATGTGTTGTTTTGAACAATAGGTATCCTATGCTTACACGAAAAAAATACTTAAGCCTTCTAAAAATAAGTAGACTCATTATTTATAGGATTTCTACATATTTTTACAGGTTCCACTTAATAGAAATTGAGTTTGAGGGTATATTAAATTATGTAAAGTTGGATGTGCCCAATACACAACTTTCATGCAATCGAGCATGCTTAAAATAGAAGGTGTTATTTACATAATTTTGAGTTGTATCATCTTATACTTATTGATATTTGTGTGTGAAAATGTAAGCATCCATAAAAGGTCGTGTTTGAGTGCCATAGGAAGCCAATTCGTTGTCATTGGGGGAGCCCCTCCCGAATAGGTCCAATCAAACAAAAAGGTACACATAGACCAACCCTAACCGCATACAAGCGCAACAAGGGCAAGCATGGCAGCTCCATCATCTCGTCAAAGATCAACGACCACCATGTACCCAATCAGAATCCAAGATGCTTCGTGCAACCACATCCATTAGGGAATTTCGGAGGTCATTTGGAGGGCCTTTTAAGAAAATGTATTTTTTGCACTCTCTCTCTAGAAAAAATGGCAAATAAAAGAGCTGGGTCTTTCATAGTAAAAGTTCAAAAAGTGTACTTTAAGTAGATTCCTTACTCTTCTGAACATTCGTTCGTAGTGATTGAGGGATAATCCTCTTTTCAGTTGCATTGAATGAACCTCGTCAATATGGAGGGAATGAGGCTAACATGGAGGGACGAAGGCGGAGCCGCTATTCACTTTCCATTAAACCTGCACATTTGGCTAATGGCGCACTCTTCAAATGGCACAAATGTTACCCAGAAACGAGCCAAATATCACCTTCACATTGATTTGGACAATGAGTACCAACCATTGATTAAGCGCAGTAAAACAAACACACATATACCTCCCGCTTTCATAGACACGCTCAGAGCTCAGGGAGCTAAACACATAGATATCTGGACGAGAGGCTCTCTCTACCCTAAGAATCCAATGACTAATGCGTTTCCACCGTTTGTCAATCCTACAAGCTTATTGACCTTTGCTAGTGATGGAGAAAAGGGCCTTCTGGGTTATTGTAAATCTCTTACAAGAGGAGATGAAACTTACAAGAGCATTCTCCAAGCTCAACAAAGTGAGATTGTTCGCCTTTCACATTTACATTCTACAGATCAAGTTACCATTTTGCAACATAAAACAGAGGTACAAGAACTGAAAGGAAAGGTGCGAAGTTGTCAAATGAAGGACACCATCTTGGGTGGTCGTATCCGAAAGAAGAAATTGCGCAATCTTGAAACATTGTAGGTTGCATCAGGAGGTCTCAAGAAAAGAATCCGAGCATTAAGGTGATGCTTCTTGGTTGGCTACATTGTCTTAGTTAAGTAATCTTTTTTTTTTCTTGTTATGCATTGTTTTCATGTGCCTAAATAGTGTTAGTGAAGCAAATTTTCTGTTATTTACTTATGCATTGTCTTCATGTAGAGATTCAATCTATCCTGACAAGGAAAACATTGACCCCAAAGCCAATATAGGAAAGAGATTGAAGCCACTTATAAGTAGAAGCCTGGCAGCAGATATAGTACATGACAAGAAGTTTAAAGTCCTACAACGAAATGTAGTGGACCGCTTTATTTCAGAGAACTCAGTGCCTGCAAAAGAGATACAAGGCACACTTGATTCACTTGGTGTAAGCAAAAGAGGATATTCGGTTATCCAAAAGTCTGTCTCATCCATCTTTGTTAAGAAGGGTATAAAATCCAAACTTCTACCATCAGCCTCAAGTGTTTGGAAAGAGAGGCTTCAGCTTAACGAGGCACAGGGAGACTATCTTGGACAACCCTTTCATATTAAAGCAACTTACAGTGGACATGGAGCAAACATGGCATATGATGAGTTCAATAATATTTTTATGGACCTGCGGATATTACAGAAGAGAATGGTGGAGTTTTACAACATCACATTTGAAGAGTCACGAGGGGTATTACATTTTGTGTTAAAACTGGATGAGTGTGAGCTTGTTAAAGAGAAAAAACTAGAGCGTGTTACTATTACTTTAATGAATAGAGCCCTCTCAAAGTGTCCCAGTGATGATCCTTTATATTTTAGTGTTCAATCAGAATCTAACATATGGTGGCTTGGTGCGTTTGAGGTAAGCGAGATTCTCAGGTAAGCTCAAATGTTCACATCTACTTAAGTCTCATTTATTTTGTGTTGCAGGTAAAGAAAGAAGATCATGAGATTCTATATTGGGTGTTCCATCGAACTAATATTCCGGAGGTGATTGATCGACAGACTAACCAGGGAGAGGTACTACGTCTAGATGGAAGGGGAGACTTTCAAGTTCAGTGGCATCTTGCAGGTGACCTCAAAACATTAAAGTGCATGTATAATTGTGGAATGGGTGCAATGGCAAAGTCGCCGTGTTTGTTCTGCACGGAGCCTGCAAAGGTCATGGACCCAAAGTGGTGGAGAAAAGCTCCAACACGTCACATTGAGGATCCTTCTTTTCGACCGGTTTTGAAAATACCACTTGTGAATGTCCACATTTGTACAATGCATGCCCTTTGTAGAATTGTGGAGAAATTGGTCTACTTATACATCGGGTTTGCTTGGAAGATTAAGAACTCGGCAGAATGACAAACAAGTAGCCCTGCAGTGCTTAGAAATGGTACTGTCGGATATGGGGCTTCATGGTGGCAATGTGAAAATCCAACGGGATGAAAAGAGATCAACTGCTGATAAGGATGTCCCATGCAAACCATCCATCGGTGGGGTGAAGGCACGGAGGTTTTTATCTAAGCCCCAAGGTACAAGAGATCCGAAGCTAACAAAACATGGAAAAATATATAACACATCTTATGTTAGTAAGGTAGAGTATCAGAGCTGGAAAAAGCTACATATTGCAGTCAAAGACCAAGAACCAACTACTCGTAACGCGAAGGCTGAGGTTTGGAGATCAATAGACATCCTATTTTTGATGTGCGAAAAAGATGACTGGTCACAAGGTGATATGAACAAGTTCAAGGAAAATCTCAACCTTCTGAAAAAATCATTCAAGACAGCATGGACAGACACCTTGATTACTCACTACATGGTATTATCGTGTATTTCATTCTCTCTTATGTGCAAATATGTGACTGTAAAACATTCTAACTAATCTGTTTTCATATCCAGCACATCATCTTCAATCATTTACCATATTTTATACAAAAGTATGGGAACCCGGCAATATGGAATACCCAAGGGATGGAAAAGTCTCATTACATGACGAGAAATGCTTATTTCAGGCACACACGACATGGTGGCTCTCGAATCAAGGCTAAAAGTTTGAGAGAACTATTTGAATGGTTCTATCGTAGAATCATTCATCGAATGCAGGCAAAAGAGGTCTTGGCAAATTCAGCAACAGCACAAGCCATCAGACATTTACAACAACAAAAAGTTAAAAGATCAATGGCATACAACAACTCCGAGCTCGTGAAAGTCAACGAAGGTGGAGAGAGACAATGGTGTATGTGAATCACAAGTGGAGAAAGATACTCTGAGTGGATGACATTGTACAAAATTAATGTAATACATGATCTTATACAATTGCTACTTGAAGTGTATCAAGATTTTGAAGGTTCAATTTTGTTTTTTGGCACGTCACCCTTGTAACGAATCATGAGATGTTTGCCATACTCTAAAAGTTCATCTGGGTTTTGTCTACCAAGAGCTAGTGCCATTGCTGTGTAGGTGTAGTAATACGCTGCCCGACCACCTGTATAGCCCGGGCAGTAACCAAAACAATCTCTAGCAAACACTTTGTTCACAAGAATGACTTTATCTGTACTTTTGGGAAGCACCGGTCCACCCAAGAAGCGTGATAGTGTCTTGAATGTGTAAGTTGCTATTGAACCCTCTTGTGACATGGAATTGTGAAAAACTACTATCGGCGACTCGCAAAGCTTTGAAAGGTACTGCGCTAGGGCCGCATCCCTTCCTCGATACTCTCGAGTCCGCCGCCGAAGGAAGTCATCCTTGTCAGCAATCCAAGACTACACATATCATGTCAGAAGTGACACAAAGAGAGAGAGAGAGAGAGAGAGAGAGAGAGAGAGAGAGAGAGTTACCATGAAGCTCTCATCCTGTAGAAAGAGGTTTTCTTGCCACAGGTCTACAGATGTAGTTGACCCCTGACCTGAATGGTTAAACCAATCCTGCACTTCTTTGTTACTTTTTGATGGTCTTAGGCTTTGTCTTATTGCTTGGAAGGTGGCTTCATCAGGTAGTGTCTCCTTGTATTTTTCAGCTTTCTCAAAGCATCTTCGAAGGCATTCCATTGGATTGCTGGATGTTTCCATTGCCTCATCATCACTACTATCCTCTGAAACAAATCCACTCCTCTCCTCTTGGACTCTGGAAATAATAGCTAGGGAGAAATCCTCCCTTAAATAAAAGACACTTTACACATCATGTAAGAAGATATAGGTCCTGTCTCCAATCCTGAAGTCAGGCACAGCAGGCAACATCATCTGAGCATGCTTCTCAGTGAAGTTACTGACATCCAATGGAAGTTTGATTTCTGTGGTTTTCATAGAGAGCATCTTACTTCTTTGTACTTCAATTGCCTCAACCTCAAGGTCGACTGTGTCTTCAACCTCCTCGACTTCTTATATGTCTCCTCGCATTCTTCATCTGGTGCTGCATCCTGCTCCTCTAACACCTCATCAGGATTCTGCATGAGGAATCCTAACAGGCTGTTCAGGTAAATCATAAAGCCAAAGGCTTCCTGAATGAGTTTGCATTCTTTTTGATGCAAAGGGCAGGCTGAATGTCGGCAAGAAGGTGGTAATTCCCTATACTTCTTCAGTCCCTGTCCCTTTCCACCACAGTCATTTAAATGCACAAGAGTCATAGTAGGCAGAACAACCCTCCCTACCTGCACCATCACTTCAAACTTATCTCTGTAGGACTGCAAGAAATTACTGTGCTGAGCTAACAGGTCTTCAATGTCAAACTTTGGATTAAACATAGAATGAACTAGATCAAACTTGTCCCCAGCACCACAAGATGCTGCAAAATCAAACAGCCTCTCATCAGTTGCAGCTGGGTCTTCCAGAGAAGACACATCCTCTTTGGCTTTACATTTAGTTGCACAAGGACTACTTTCTAGCACATCTGCATCATCTGAGAAGTCTATATTCCTCTTTCTTGTATTTTTCTTCACAAGTACTGTACAGGGCACCGCAGCCTTATAGGGTGAGGGATCCTCTTGCCCTGGTGACCTCTCTAATTGATCTTCACCAATTGACTTTTCTTCAGATATGTCCTGACAAAATTCAACAGTTCTTTTGGCAGAAACATTAAGCAACTGAGCCTGCAAAGGTTGAAATCCTGGCACAAGCTCTGGGTCTGGTTTCAGCCTCTTCTGCCTATTGGACCTTAATCCTATTCATCAGGAAACATGACAAGTCTCACTCTCTCTCTCTCTCTCTCTCCTATATATATATATATATATATATATATATATATAAATATATATATATATCTGTCTCTCACCAAAGCACAAACAAAAACACACATAGTCTCTCTCTCTCTCTCTCTCTCTCTCTCTCTCTCTCTCTCTCTCTCTCTCTCTCTCTCTCTCTTTGTATGTGTCTATTTGTACTAAAGGCGCGCAAGGACGAAAACGTGCTTTTTGCAACTCTCTACGCGTGCCTTAAGTACAATTGAGGGGAAGGCGCGTAAGGATGTAAACGTGCTTTTTGAGAGAGTCATAACTATACTATAGGCGCGCGGAGAGAGCTGCAGCCAGTGTTTGGTTGGCTCTGCGCGCCGTTAGTAACGGGGACAGAGAGGGGAGGGAGAGAGAGAATGTGTATATCTCTGTGTGTGTCTGTGTGTATGTGTGTATGTGTGTGTGTGTGTGTCTCTGTCTATGGAAGTATGTGTTGAGGTGTGTGTGTGTGTGTGTTGAACAACAGTCTGGGTTTTTCTTTGTTTACACACACACACAAACACACACACACACACGCACACACACACACACACACACACAATTTGTACCAACTGTTGGAAATACAGAGAGAAAGAGTGAGAGATCACCTTTTGTTGGTGGGGTTTGCAGAAACTCCAAGGGAGATGTCTCCTCCATTGCTTTTTGTGTGTCAAACTGACTCTGTCTCTCTCCCTCCCTCTCTCTCTCTCTCTGAGAGTAAGGAGTCCCTCTCTCTATCTCTCTCTCAATCTGTGTCTCTCCGTCTCTCTATCTCTCTCACAATCTGTTCTCTCTTTCTCTCTCTCTGTCTCTCTATCGCTCTCTCTCTCTTTATCACTCTCTCTCTCTTTCTATGGCTCTCTCTCTCGCTCTCGCTCTCTCACTCTCTCTCTCTCTCTCTCTCTCTCTCTCTCTATTGTTCTCTCTCTTTCTCTCTCTCAAAATCACACTTATAACGGATACACACGGCGGCGCCCCACGTGTTACCATAAATTAGAGTATAATTGCATGTTGTCACACGTGCGGTCATTATTGAAACCGTATACTTTTGTACGTCATATATAGAGGTCAAGAGAGAGAAAAACCACACCTCGTGAAAGAGAGTGAGTGAGAGAGAGAGAGAGAGAGAGTGCAAGAGCCGTCGTCTGCGTCTCCGACAGCAAGCCGACCCATCGACATAACGAAGGTCTGCCTCTCGCTCTGCCTTTGCCTCTATCTCTCTCTCTCTGTTTCTGTCACAGTACCAAGCTCAGTCTTAACAAACAACACACACAAACAGTCACAAACACAACACACACACACACACATAGAGAGACACACACACACAAATCACAAACACACACACACACACACATAGAGAGACACACACACACACAGATCACAAACACACACACACACACACACAAATATAACTTACACACACACACATAGTCTCTCTCTCTCTCTCTCTCTCTCTCTCTCTCTCTCTCTCTCTCTCTCTCTCTCTCTCTCTCTCTCTCTCTCTCTCTCTCTCTCTACCAAAGGCGCGCGTAGAGAGGCATAACCGGTGTACATGTCTCTATGCGCGCCGTTAGTACTGCGCATTGACCAGTGTATGTCTGAGTGTTATAGAGAGAGGATGTAAGGCGGAGAGGAGAGAGAGAGAGAGAGTGAGTATTTCTTTTACCTTATACTAACGGCGCGCGGAGGTGTTTGTTGAGGTCAAAACGTGCTCCACACACGCCTTTAGTAATGGGCTCTCTCACTCTCTCTCTCTCTCTCCCTCTCTCTCTATTTAAATATGCTAAGCTATAGAGAGAGAGAGAGAGAGAGAGAGAGAGACTCTTCTTTTTGTGTACAGTGAAATGGCTAGAACAAAAGCCACTGCAAGGAAGGCAGGCAAGGGACCAGGATTAGCATCTAAAGCAAGTAGCAGATCTGCAACCCCAAAGAAAAGACCTAGAAAACCCAATAAAATTCTGAAAGGGCCAAGGGTGAAGAAGTTACAAACCTGCATGGGACTTTTCAGAGAAATCAGAAAGGCACAGAAATGTGTAGATTTATGCATACCAAAGCTACCCTTTCAGAGGATGGTGAGGTCCATATGTGAAGAAGCTACCTGGGGCACCAAAAGGTGGAAGGTGGTGGCATTAATGGCTCTACAAGAAGCAGCAGAGGACTTCCTACTGGAGTACTTCAGTGACATGACCATTGTTGCAGCCCATGCCCACAGGGTTACTATAATAGACAAAGATAGTGAGACACTGAAAAGAATAAGGTGGAGGTATGACAAACTACTGGTCCCCAATGTCTGCAAGGATAAGAAAATGAGGGAAATTTTGTTATACCCCCCGGAGCTAGTGCCACAACTCACAGTTGTAGATATCACACATGATGTGAATACAAGGGCAAGGGCAGAGACTATTGCTCGCCAAACAGAGGACATGAGGGAAGCAGAGCTTAAGGAGAAAGAAAAAGTAGCAGTGGAGTCCCAGAGGCAAACAGAATGCAATGTGACCCTGTCCATAGAGGCAAGCAATCAAGAAACTCTACTTTCAATGAAGGATGGTTTGCTTGCAGAGATACCATTTGTAGATGGAGCCAGAAAGCTAGCTCTGGAAAAAGTGGACTTTACTTTATTGCAGAATCCAGATGCTCAGATTTCAGACACAATTATCTATGCTTGTCTTAAGTAAGTGTTACTATCTTGCTAGCTTTGAAAACTCAGATAATAGGTTTGCTAACTCAGGTAGAGTCTCTGCAGCCTGATCAAAAGTCAACTCCCACTGCACACCCACACAGAGGTGTTTCTTCTTGATCCACAAATGTCAGTGATTATTAGACAAAAGAACAGTCCATCTAGGACCTTTGAGAGTTGGTTTCTCCACTGTGCTATGCTGGAAGTTACTGTCATCATCTTTCCATATGAGAGCAACCATCACTGGAGTCTCATATGCCTTGATGTTGACCAACCAGCAGTGTGGGTGTTCAATTCAATAAAAGGAACCCACCCTGAAATTAGGCTGTAAGTGTTTTGTATCAGAAAGTGTTTCTTATAGATATCCATGTAAATTTGAAGCCTCATGCTAACATCTTGACATTGCTTTGTGCAGTTGTATAAAGAGGTTGTTGCTTGCCTATGGCAAGCTATGTGGAAGGTATGAACTATACAAGGCCCCAATCAAAGATGTACCTGTCCCAAATCAAACTGATGGAAATTCTTGCGGCTGGAGATGTCTTCTCCATGCAGAATATGTCCTGCAAAGCTACTTTGCATTAAAGCCTTTCATGAATAAGGTACCCATTTGGCAATGCATTCAGTTAGTTTTGGTTTAGTCTATAAAAGAATTCTCACCATGTGGTCTTTCAATTTTGCAGAGTGCTTGAAAAAACTACACATATGATTATTTGCAAAGATACCGGGTACGTTTAATACAACACCTGCTTACTATGTCTAGCCCCAGAGAGCTTGAAGATAACGGCTTGGATGACCGCACTATTGATCTAACAAAACATGACGTGCCACCACGAAAAACCCCTGCATCCGATACAGTGGAATCACAATGGGCCGAGGGGGTCATATCAGCAGAAGATGAAAGAGCCGAGGATGAGGAAAGGTCAAATGAGCATATGGAAGGTGCTAGTGTACAACCAGAGGAGACAATGAAAGAGCCAATTCAGCCAGTGGAGGAGCCAAAAGAGCCTATGGCTGAAACCCAAGATGAGGAAAGCAGGCCTATAGATGAGCAAAAGGATATGGATGAGGAAAGCAGGCCTAGGGATGAGCAAACTGATATGGATCAGGCAAGGATGTATGAGGAAAGCCGGTCAACCGAGGGAGAGGAAAAGACCTTGGAGGAAACCTTGAATGAGGCAGAAAGAGCCATGGGGGAGACCCCTGATGAAGATGTGAATGATGACTATGAAGATAAAGCAGAGGAGAGCAACAACGACATGAACACTACAGAGACCCAGTATGGACCCTTGCTACCTGTAGATACGGTTGTTCCGGTAATGTCTATTCAAGTATGGCAAAATATGTTCAGCTTCTAACTACTTATATGTACTTGTCAACATTTACAGAGGTTGATTATCTTGGACGTCAATGGATTGCTACTGATGCGGGTGCCTCTCGGTGACACAGAACCCTTTGAGGATTTGCAAACGTTTCGGATGGGAACTTGTCGAGTCGTGGTTCGTCCAGGAACCAAGGAATTTATTCAGTTTCTTCTTCCGCGCTTCAGAGTTGCCATATGGTCTTCAATGCAAAGGCAAAACTTGTCGCCACTAGTTACAATAGTTTGTAGTGTATGCCACGCTCACACGTCAGATTTTGCCTTTTTGTATGATCAAAGAAAATGCGTTACCGTTGAGGGCCACTACCACCCTAAAAAACCACACTTACCTCTTTTGTACAAACCGTTTAGCCAAATCGGTGTACCCTTTGATGCAACTAATACACTACTGATTGATGATACTCCTGAAAAGGGAGAACTAAATCCGCCGGGAACAACTATCTCACCACCTTCTTTCGAGGGGCATTCCTTCGATTTTTACCTTGAAGACATTCTGATTCCATACTTACAGAAATTGTATCTCAGTCCATTGTTCACGGACGAGTTTGTACTTTCTAATGAATTAAGATGACTCTTCTATCATGCCTTTGTCTTGTCTAACATTGAGAGAGAGAGAGAGAGAGAGAGAGAGAGAGAGAGAGAGAGAGAGAGAGAGATTTGACATGGTAAAGAAATGTATTTCAAACACACTTTTTCACAGGGCACAATTGAAAAATGAGCTCAATAAACTTCATGTATTGAAAGTCATTTGTATACACTTGGATTCACAAGAATATCTGTTACATTGACACTACTTCAACTCGACCATCCAACTCTTTGCACAAAATATCTTTTTCCCTTCGCCGCATCACCTTACGGCCAGCTAGGAAAAAGGAAAAATCTGATAGGTCCTTGTCCATTGACTCTTCAATTATGTCATGCCGCAAATGCTGAAGACTGCATAGCTCCCTTATTGTAACTACCAACAGTAGGCCATGCTCTTTATCAATCACTTCCACATCCACAGCAGGATTATCTTCCAAACCTGCAGAAACCTGATCCATAGGAATGTACTTACCATTGGGCATTTGTGATCGCATATACCAAAACAAGAGTAACAGTGATTGGCTTGCAATCATGTACTTGACAACTAGAGTATCAAGCGCGACCTCGCACCGTAAACCAATCTCTTCCTTTGCATACCATCCTCTGTCAAGAAGTTTGTCACAGGATGACTGTTGAAATAACTTGCACATGAACATAGTTTTCGTAACACGGATGTTGTAGCTATGAAACAGCTCTATGAAGAGTGCAACAAGACAAAAGTTTGCAATTCTAACCAGTTTGGTGGGAATAGAGCTACGTAGAGACCTTTGTATATCCTTGTAGAGCTTACTTCGCATTGCCTCCACCATTGTTTCCTCGGGAACTGGCCAGTCCACAGTGTTCCAATCGGTTGGTAGAGGCACTTTCACCAACATGCCATTCTTATTCCCTGAGCTGAGTTGGTAGAAGTGGTCATAAAAAAATATTCCCTCATCATCCAGTCTTTTGCTGCTCCTCCCTGAATACTGTAGAGAATCAATGTGGGCATGAACAACATGGAAGAGGCCTATTATGCACTCCACAGGCTCCCATTGCTCATAAGAAGAGGGATAAACATCTGCAATATATATAAGAAGAGTTAAACTAAGAGTATCAATAAGTACAAATGACAAATCTAATGTAATTGAGCTGTGAAGAATGGAGACATTGCTCATAACAAGCGGGAGAAACATTGCAAAATATATAAGAAAAGTTATAATGAGAGTATCAGTAAGTTCACATGTCAAGAGTACTTACAATTGCAACGTGGTTGATGTATATCTGATACATTTCCACCGTTTGCTATCACCTCTGGATGGGTAAACACATGCTGAACAAGAACTTTCTTTACAGATCTTTTGCCGATTTCAACTTTGAAATCCAACACTCTGGCCTTCCATGCTGAGCGGTAAACGTTGATACCACTAGACCTCTTGGGTCTTCTTAGTTGCATGAGGACCCATGAACCTTTGTTTATCCTTTGTCCAACCCATTGGTTCTCTGCACTTATTGAAGTTGATATTGTAATTGAGGATATGCTACTACTTGGCCTTCTAGGCAAAGTGCAGTTGTTGGTTGTTGGTGTGAGAGACAGTAAACACCTGGAGCCTCTTGGGCGAGAAGACGTGGAAGCCATAGCTCTCAGAGAAAAGCTTTAGTGGAGGGAGATTCACTTTGAAATCATTCTAATAGAGGGAAAGTGTTTTAGAATTCCAATATCTTGTGCGGGCTTAATGGTCACCCTCCAGTACCTTAATGACCATAAGAGAATATCAGAAGTGGGACCACATGCAAGCACCTAAAAGCTCGGTAAAAGGAAGGAAATTACGATGCTACAATCCTAGATTCGTGAAAGTTTTATGCTATTTTCCTATTTTTTGAGTCTTTCCACGTACTTTCCTACGTAACGTAGCCTTCGTGCTCATTGGACGCGCTCTATTATTCTCTCTCTTCATATGGCCCTCCAAATGACCTCTGAAATTTCCTAATGCTAATATAGATAGAACTATTTTATTACTGTCTATGAGTTTATTAATGTTTGTGGTAGGTAGTGTTGGCCGTAGCATGTCTACTTTTTTCTGTGCCAAACTCACAACAGTGAGTGGAGATATATAGTGTAGGACTACTTTATAATATGAACACAAAGTGAGGTTTTTTTTTTTTTTGGGCAAAACTCACAATTGTAAGTGAATTATATTGATCAACCCAAAAAATTACAAGGCCTTGTCATGTTCGTGTTGCCATGACATCATCCAAGGACCATAATTACATCGGCTATCAGAGCAGCCACCCCTACCAACTCGTCCCCTTATCCTTGATACACAAGGTTCATTATCATGTTTTTTTGAGATCTTTTAATTACCGATGGTCAAGATTTTCCCCGTCCTAGGCATGCCATCTACTTTATTATATGAACACAAAGTGACATTTTTAAGAAAAGACGGGAAAGGATACCATGAAATAAATATGACCACAAGGTCATGGATGAGAGACCAAAAGAAAACTCTCTTTTGAGGCGCTACTAGCCTATGGCAATGCTCATGTGAATGCCTTAGTTCAACTATGCCTTGCAAATGTAGATAAATGTAGATATATAACTCAGACAACATTAGTTGTAAACAAATGTAGCTAAACCTCAAACAACATTAGGGTAAAACCCCCAACTTAGAGCCACCTAAGCGGGGCAACAGGTTGCGTGCAACACAATGCACCATTTTTGCTACAAAGATGCTCAATGGATAGAGCGGATCAGTCGCTACCTCTCGCAAAATTTTTGGCATGATCAAAGCTCTCACGAGGCCACGCGATGGCAGAAATCGAATTGTGTGTATCAAAAACGAGCACTGGTAGCAAGCCGCATAAGGGGGGTAATGTAGGCCAATCGCGCCAAAAGGGCTTGAACACATGATCTGATGGTGGGGTTTGCATCCTAAGCTATGCTAACCGGCTCACCAAGGGGCCATTAGTGTCTTTAGAGTGGACACAAAATAATTTAAAGTGAGGGGTCTAGGGGTCCCTTCACAGGACCCCGGTTTGTTAATGCCCTCTTTACCCTAGTTGTAAACAACATGAAAAATACAACCAAGCATGGTGTGTGGTCATCCATGAGGCTTAGTTATAAAGCAACTAGTGCAACGGCGCCGCCTTCGGCGGTGCTATGTGAATGCATATGAGAGACACCCTTCTGACCAAGGTAGTGCCAAGCACGACATTTTCTTTCAATGACCCCTGACTAACAATTATATAATCGCAAATTCTTTTGCCTATATCAGCATCTTGTGTAATGCCACATTCCTTCAAGGTGCAAGTCTACGTGATTGCATTTGGAGAGATGCCCTCTCTCCCCATCTATCGAAAACAGTGCAGAGCTTCCTAACCCCGACTCTTGCCTTCGAGTCGAGAGCATATGTGATTTCACCTAGAGAGACACCCTTGCTTCGCATTCGCCGAAAACATCCCAGAGCTTCTTGGGCTTGTCCAACTTGGGCATATCCCTCAATCAATGCATCCCAAGAGATGACATCCCCGATAGGAAGCTCCTCAAGCACAAAGTGTACGTGATTGCATTTGGAGAGATTCCCTCTCTCCCCATCTATCAAAAACAGTGCAGAGCTTCGGCGGCGGCATGGCCCCTCTTACCCTTAAGCTGTAGTGTTGTCCGACTATCTAGTATAGCCGCCCTCTCTGTCTCTCTCTCTCAGTCATCAGGGCTATAGGGCACTCTTTCAAATTTAAAATGTAGAGGTAAATCTCAAATTTTGTAGGTGGGATTACACTAAACCTTGGTTTTTTTTAGCATGTTCCTTTGTCTACATACTGGGTGGATTCTCTCTCTCTCTCTCTCTCTCTCTCTCTCTCTCTCTCTCTCTGTTGTCCATGTGTTGGGCTCTCTCTCTTTCTCTAGCTAGAGAGAGAGACAGAGCTCTCTCTCTCTCCTTTCCTCTCTCTCTGTCATGCTTGATGAGAGAGAGAGAGAGAGCTGTATTGTGTGTGTTTGAAATTTATAAGATGGACAACATGAAAACCTTTATGCAGCAACCTAAACAAAAGTCATCACAACATATTTTCAAACTAACTTTTCACTAACATATATAGAGTAAGTGATATTTCCCATGTCAAAAAATATAACATGCGTAGAGACTTAAGATTTATACGCTCAAAAGCATAGTCTACGACATGCCCTGCTGCGGTATCGAACCACCCATGGCCCACGATGTTAAACACATCTACCAATCACTGGAGGAAGAGATCCTAACACAAAAACACGTAGGAACCAAGCACTGAGACTAAGATTCTGAGCAAACATAGCATTAATTGGACGGGTTCTGCCTAACTCTGCAATGGTGACACGTGCTCTGAATCCTCTCTGAATAGCAACTTGAATGTAGCACAGTAAGCTCGGATCATATGAAGCATGATATATACCCACCATTAAGAATTATGGGTAATACTGTGATCTATAGCCAAACAAAAAGCTATTAGTATAGACAGTTATTTTGATACACAAAAGCTATTACTTTACTATATCAACATCAACATTGTTACCTTGCTACATCCAAGTCCTCGAGTAGATGAATCATCTGCATGGCTGTGATTGGACCCCTCCATAATGGTGGATCTAATATATAATCGTTGACTGTGAGATTTAAATTCTTTAAAGTATCGAAATGTCACAAACACACATATACAATATTTTACCTCGGACGTGTCGAGGTCGTCTCCCTAGTGTGTAAGTCACAGAGGCGTTAGGATCCATCTTCATTTGTACATATACATATACATAAAGGATTAGAAATTCATGAAAAAGCACATGAAGCATAAATCTCTCAACATTAATAAATCTTAGTCAATTGTTTCAGCGAATATACCTTGCTTGAGGCTACACCATGTTTCATAAGAAGATACTAAGCTTGTAAATGACAAAGAAATAGTTGCGAGAGTCACCGTGCTTTTTTATTGGATGAAACATATCCAGCCACGTTAAACCCCATGGCAAGGGGGTGGCAGGGGGTAGGTCAATTGCAACACCTCTTTGTAGACAATGTTAGAAGTGTATATTCTTTGATCTCCATGTCTACTAATGCTTGTTAAGTGACTATCACCAACCACAACCTTGATGGCAGAAGAGGATCTCACGCGATACATTGCCACATATAGTTGACCATGGGTGAAAACAGGTGTTGGGAGATACAATCCAAGAACTCCCAATGTTTGGCCTTGCGCCTTGTTGATTATCATCCCAAAAGCACAACGTAGGGGAAATTGGCGGCGTCTCAAATCAAAAGGGATACCTTCTCTAGATCCCATGAGAAAATCAATCCTTGGAATGAACACTGCATTTCCTGCATGTGACCCTGTAATGATTTCTGCTTTAATCACTTTGCTGTGGAATTGCTTACAAATCAAGCGTGTCCCATTACAAAGACCACTTCTTGGATCCAAATTGTGAAGCAACATAACTGGAGCATTCTGTTTCAATTGTAAAACATGCGGTGGAAAGCCTCCCCCAAGATCTAAACTATTTACAAACTCACTTGTGAATAAAATGCTATCACAATTTGATTCACACACTAAGTCCGCACTGACATATTCCTTATAAGTACCAGGAAATTGTTGCAAGCCCAAATTGTTTATAGTATCCACCTCCTTATTCTGTGGAGCCAAAATTGCTTTATCCTTGAAAAAAGATGCATGGCAAGTCTGTGTTTCAAGGTCTCTATATATGCACGCAACCAATGCTTGCAAATTATTTTGTGGTAGCATCATGCAAGCCGGCAGGGCCACATTATCAAGTATGTCCCCATCACAAACATCGCCATTACCAATATCAAGTGTCCATTACACAAACTCTCTTTCAATAACATTACTTAAACAATTGACCACTCGCATATTCTGTGTTAGATGCATGATTTTTGTACGTTGCCAAATGTATGAGTGGCACAAAGATGCATTAACAATGTCTTCTCTTCCCCCTTTGCACACAACAGGTAATATATGCCTGAAATCACCACCAAGGAGGAGAACCTTTCCACCAAACAACATGTCATTTTTCATGACATCTCTTAGTGTCTTATCAAGAGCCTCAAAAGCGTGTCTATGAGCCATGGGGGCTTCATCCCATATGATCAATGAACTCATTTGCAATAGCTCAGCAAGCTGGTTGTTTACTTTAATGTTACATGTGGACTCAGAAGTTATATCAATAGGGATCTTGAATCTAGAGTGTGCAGTCCTTCCGTTGTCGAGAAGCTGTACTGCAATCCCGGAGGATGCACATGCCAAAGCAACTTTGGACTCTCCGCGTATCCGAGAGAGCAAAGCATTGTAGAGATAAGTCTTTCCCGTTCCACCTGGCCCATCCAAGAAAAAAACAGTCCCTCTGCTCATGCAAGCTGCTTGTAAAACCCGATTGTAACATTGAAAGATGATTCCATTCGAGTAGACAATACTCTTTGTTCCTCTTTGTTATACATGAAATCTTCAGCAAGCACTCCATGCTCACTCATAATTTGCAAGGTGTGATCCACCTGGGGAATTCCAGAATAATCCGAGAGCCTCTTTCCATAGTGTTGAAGCATTGTCTCTAAGTTTGACAAAGCTTGGTTCTGTGCCATGTGTTCACAGATATTCGCATCATTTGTGCGAACCCTCATATGATATACATGGTCCTCAGAAATCTCCTTATAGAAGCGATTCCACAATGCACCAGGATGTATTGGTTCACAAAAAACCAAAATGACTACAAACAATAGGCGCAATTGTTTCTCTGTTTGCTGAAAAGAAGCTTCTTCCAAACAAAGAAACCATTCATCATTGACTTGAAGTAATCCTCGTGCATTACATGTTTCTTTAAATGTGTCATATACTCGTCCATTGAAGGTTCTAATATCCTCAAAAGACTTACATCCTTTGCACATGTTGAGTAAAATACGCAAATAGTACAAATCTCCAACATTGGGAACAATGTGGTACATTCTTCCAATCATGTCACCAATCTGTCTTTGAGTCCATGTTCTACTTGCTGGCTTCCAAACCCACTTTGTTGGGAAGTCTATGTACAACAAATCATTGGCCTCTGGATATTGTTGATTTGCAACAAACCACTCAGTGAGCGTTGTCTTTTTGCTGACATCTCCCTCCACCACACTCTGTACAGTCGCTCTGTCGCTGAAGATGACTTGATTTTGATGAGGCAAGTGAACTTGGAGCCGTTGTATGTAAGGTTTCTCTTGATGCATGTGAAACCCAAGTATACACCAGATAGCCTCAGATGCTGATACATATCAAGCATTAAGATAGTTTGTAACTTCATTTAGAAGCCCTTGACTATCTTGTAGAACAACAGTGGCCCTATCATGTCCCTTATACACATACTTGTAGAGATATTTCACAGCGGATATAGTGGAGCAAACCTCCACATTGATATGTGCATTGTACCTTATTGACAAAAATGGATTGTATGGAACAATCCATTTATTACTCATTTTCACTTTATTACGAACAATGTAATTTCCATCATGCCTCCTCATGTACGTTGGGTATCCATCCCTAGCCACAGTAGTCGATACACTGAAGCTTCGAGGATATTTAAACCTGCACTTCCCATCTTTCATACATGGAGCATTCTTATTCAAGTTTCCACATGGGCCATGCACATTACACTGACTGATAACATCATACAACTGTGGAAACATTACTTTATCAGGAAGCTCCGCACACACAATCTTATCATAATGCAATGTCTTTGTTGGCTTATGCTCAGATGCAAGTATCAATAGAATGTGAACATGAGGAAGGCCTCTCTTTTGGAACTCAATCACAGAAATGTGTCCAATGACCTTACCAAAAATAGCTCTCTTAATCAGCAAGCCCATCAAATCCTTGAACTTATGGTAGAAAACACGGGCAGTAAGATCAGGATGATCATTGGATGTTTGTCCAGGCAGTAATGCATCCTGTATCTCCTTCCATCCAAGATTGCATGTGAATGTAATGAAGAGACCAGGTTTTTGTCTCTTGCGTACAATTGCCATGGCATCCTGGTACAGGTGGTGCATATAGGAAGGGCCACCAACATACGAAGAAGGCAATACAACCCTTCTTCCAACATTAGCACCCAATAACAGTTCTCTATCATCCCTTGTTCCATCTCTTGCTCCAACCATATCTATCAAGCCTTGATACACCTCACTGCGAAGTTCACTTTGATGATTACGAACCCACAAAAGCCTCAACTCCTCCATACAACTATATGCATCAACAATATATTGTTGCAGTAGCCTACCACCACGTAAAAGACATTGTGTCGTGTCATCTCTAATTTGCAATCTATACTTGTCGAAATCCATTGTAGAAATATACTTTGTAGTTCCATTTACTCGCTCTCTGCTTACTTCCGCTCTGTTCACTTGGGGTATGTAAGGATTCCAACCAACTTCACCATTTGGAAATAGCAATACATATAATAGAGGCATGTATGACCTATGGCAATTTGAGATTCGTTTTAGACCACCACCCAAAAGATTCAACACAATATCACAATGGCCAATGTTGCTCTCTTCACCCTGACCAGGCATGATTGCAACAACTTCTACACTTGTTGGAGCAACATATTGCCCGCCATTTGTACGCTTCTCAGTAATGACCATCCTAATCTCCGGAATATTGGAAGTTTGGACCATTGTAGCAAACCCCCTAAAAGCTTGAACATACGGATTTACTCGATGCATCATCGATTGCAAGCTTTTCAAAACATCTGGTTTGAGTTTAGAAACATGACTCATCCTGTTTTGCAACTCATTCTCAGTGTCAAAAAAATACAACTGAGCAAAGCAAGGCATTTGACCTAATCGCTCTTCTGGCATCAATGGACCAATGTTATGATAAATAGATCCATGCACCTTGAAGGTATAGATTCCTTTTATTTGGCAGAGAGATTCATCTATATGAGCTCCCAAAGAGGCAAATGCTGACGGGTGCAAAGCAAACCCCGAACCCCGACGGCCTCTAAAACACCGGGGACCGAATGGCGCGCCTCGAGCCTATCATGGTAAAGCAAACAGGGGGCACCACCTAGCTTCAGCGGCTAGGACGCAAACAACACACCACCATAACAAAGTTTTCATCCAAGAGAGATGGATGCTTGGGAGTAATGATAAAGAGGAAAGGGAATGAGATCAAGTGAGAGAGAGAGAGGGTGAGGGAGGGGGTATAGCGGCTTAGTACTTAGGCACCACAAAAGGATGGCGAATCCGCACACCCTTCACACATACACAAGCTCACTCCAAACACAAGACTAGGTGGCGATTCCGCACACCTCACATGGGCAAAACATTGCAAGAAAACATACTCACAAAACCTCAAGCTTTATTTAGAGAATAAGGCGATGAAATGGGGAGCATAGGGTAGGGAAATGAGAAGAGAGAGCGTGGTAGAGCACATGGCGGATAGGTGGGAGTTGATGGCGAAGACTCGCACGAGGGTTATGGCCATCATCCTTCATTTAGTTTCCCTTCATCTTCCATAGCCCAAGGGTGTAGAGGTCATGCTCAAGATGAGCATGGTGATTGCGGTGATGGTGATAATGATGGTGTGGGTGTGTGTGTGTGCACTAGGCACACACAGTGCATAGTGTACTCTTTGGTGATGGTGTGTTTTTGTGTGATGGTGACCCCTCTTTATATAGGGGAGGAGGGGGGGGAGAAATTCTAGAATTTAGAAATGAAGAAATCATTATCTACAAAGGCCATGTGACTGTGGGCCCCACTTGTCTGGCTGTGTGTATATGTGCCAGAACAGCAGTCTCATGAGAGAGAGACTAAGAGAGAGAGATGGGTTGATGAAAAAAAGTGAGAGGTGACATGGATAATAAAGTAATTACAAGAGGGGAGAGAGAGGAGTGTGTTCAGAGATGAATCTGTGTGCAGATGTGTGTGAACACAAGAAAAATCAGGTAACCACCGGGTGGGGATGGGTCTGTGGGCACCTTTTTTTAGTGAAACTGAGTGTGTGTGAGTGTGGGGGAGGTTCTTTAGCTACAAGACAAGAGACATGGCGCCCTTTAGAGAGAGGGGGGGGTATTTGGGTCATGGGATATGATAGGAGAGAGAAAGGGGCGGTGGGGTATACTATTTTGGAAGATAGGGTAAGTTGCATGTGAGTTACGGTGCATTATTGGTGAGAGGTGGGGTAGCTTGAGGGGAGAGAGAAAGGAGAAAGGACAAGGGGAAGAGAGAGGGGGTTGACCTTTTGAGTGGAGGAGAGGAAAAGGGACACACGGCGGGGCAACAGTGAAGAAAAAGGAGGCAAGGTGGGGATGGGCTGCCCCGCAGGCATGAGGTGGCCTATTTTACCTTTCTCATATATTTACATAATCATACTTTATTTTTTTTCTTACTTTTTTCCAATGTCTTTTATCACTCCCTCCCTAAGAGGGGGTTTTCATGGGGTGGGGACGAGAGAAGAGGGGTATGGGAGCTTAGCTTGTGAAAAGCCCCCATCATTAGCCCTCCCCTTTTGGCTAGAGGCATTCATGTCTCTAGCTCATCTGTTTGATCATTATCGTCGGAGGTGGCGGCTGATGGTGTGTCCTCATCTGGAATGTCAATAGGTGGAGCTTGGTCAAATCGAAGAAAAAAGGTTTAAGTCGCCAACCATTTACCCTGGTTTTATGAAGTTTCCATCAGCCTCCATAAGCTGGTAGCTTCCATTGGCATACTTTTTCCTAACGATGAAACGACCTTCCCATCGGAGTAGGAATTTCTTATCCTTGTGCGTGTCGAAGCGATTGTCGTAGCGGAGCACCAACATTCCTTTCTTCAATTCTTTTTTCCGGAGATGCTCGTTAAAGCTAAGCCGTCTATGCTCTGCTTGTGCTGCATAATAATTTATTGCTTCTTCTCTGTCCAGCTGCAGTCTTTCCAAGTTGATGATGTGATCTCTCAAATACATGTTGGGCTGTTGAAGCTGGCTTGCCATTACTCGGAGACTTTGTAGTTGCACTTCAATGGGCAAGATTGCTTCCTTACCAAATACTATATGATACGGTGTGAATCCCAAGGATGTATGAAATGAAGTTCTGTAGGCCCATAAAGCTGGTAGTAGATACTTATCCCAGTCTCCAGGATGATTGTTTACCTGCTTGGTAATAATTTTAGAAACCATTCCATTTACCTTTTCAACTAGGCCATTACATTGAGGGTAATATGGTGAAGAGTGCCTCCTTGTAATGCCCAGTTTCTGCATTAATTCTCCTACCAAGTCTGCTCTGAAACCTGGCCCTCTATCAGAGATGATCTCTAAAGGTGTGCCAAACCTACAGCATATGTGCTCGTACATAAATTTAGCTACCTCTACCGCTGTGATTCTAGTGGTGGCTGTAGCCTCTGCCCATCTAGTCATGTAGTCGACCCCCATGATAATGTAGAATTTTCCTGAGTTGGCCCTAGGTAATGGCCCAATGGCATCGATACCCCATTTTTCAAATGGGCCATATGAGAGAATAGTTGTCTGTGGTTCAGGCATAAGTGACCTAGTGCCGGCCTTTTGACACAACTTACATGTTTTGCACGAGTGGTGTACATCACGGTTGAGGCTAGGCCATATGAAGCCTGCCTGCAAGATTTTCCTACTTGTTATTTCTAGGGCAAAGTGACCACCACAAACCCCGTCGTGACAACTAGCAATTACTCCCATGATTTCCTGAGAGAGAGGGACCTTCCTGAGTATTTGGTCCTTACCCTTACAGTACAAACCGTCATTGATGAGTCAATACCTTGTGGCCTTCCGCATCAGCCATTGCTTCTGTCCCTTTGTTAAATCTGATGGGCATTCCCCTGTTTCCAAAAAATGCATGATGTCAGGCAAGGCATCACTTCCTTGAAATAGAGGGAGCTTTAGTTTTATTGCTCCAACCACCACTTCCTATAGTCTTTCACTTGCTAGGGCATCTGCTTCTTGGTTTTGAGCCCTTGGGATATGGTGTATTTGAACTTCTTCAAACTTACCCAACAAGGTTTTTACACCACTTAAGTGAGTCCTTAAACTAGGATTCTTGCATGTCCATGCTCCATTTACTTGCCTTACCAGAAGTAGAGCATCCCCAAATACATTAAGGCGTTGTACACCTTGCGAGACGCACCATTGTAGACCCTTGGTTAGTGCTGCATACTCAGCTTCATTGTTAGAATGTGAATCTAACAATTGGCCCAACGAAAATACCTTTGTCCCTTTGTCATCAAAGACCACTATGCCTGCAGCTGCTTTGTCGGACGCTCGCTTGTAGGCTCCATCAAAGTAGAGAGAGTATGCTCCTTCTACCATCGGTGGTACTGCAGGTAATTGGACTTCTCCTTCCTTAGATTGCTTCTCCTTCCTTTCAAAGACTTGGTAGGTCATGAGTCCCCCCAAACTTGCCCTTGTCGTGATTTCTACCTGTACCGTGTAGTCAAACTCTTGCAGACGAACTAGCCATTTAGTAATTCTAGCAGACACATCCATGTGTTGTACAACATAGGGAAATATTTCATCCGTGGTTAGAATCACAAATTGCTTAGGCAGCAATTATGACCTAAACTTTGTAGTTGCAAATCTAAGAGCTAGGACTAAGTGTTCCACATGGGTGAAACCTTTCTCTCCTGCTGTCATCATTCGACTAGAGAAGTAGATTGGCCTCATGAAAGATGTCGTCGTATCCTTTTGGAGTAGCACAGCCCCCAATGAGTCATCACCAACACTTGAGGTGACATAGAATTTTTCATCCCACTTAGGTGGTGAGATAGTTGGCAAAGTGGCTAAGACCTCCTTTACCTTGTTGTAGTGATGTTCGCTTTCCTCATCCCAAGTGAAAGTTGATCTTTGAGTGAGTTGTTGCAGTGGTAGAACAAGTTGTGATAGTAGATGTATGAATCTACTTAAGTACCTCACCTTCTGTAGAAAAGAGACCAGTTGACGTGCGGTCGTTGGTGAAGGTAGGGCTATGAGTGCGGACACCTTACTTGGGTCGGCGTTGATACCTTTTGCTGAAATTTCATGGCCTAGTAGAATGACTTTACTCTCCCCAATGTGGCATTTATCCACATTTAATTGCCCACCTAGGCTCTGCAACCTGGCCAAACCTTCAGTTACCTTTTCTAAATGTGAAATACGGGAGCTATATATACAAAAATCATAAATGAACACTCTTATGGATGTTCCCAAGAACGGTTGAAAAACATATGTGATATATCTTTGGAATGTGGCAGGTGCATTTGTGAGACCAAATGGCATAACCCTGTATGCAAAACAACCCCATGGCATGATAAAAGTGGTTTTTAGCTGATCTTCCAAGGCTATGCGTATTTGAAAGTATCCAGAATAACCATCACAGACGGTATAGCATTCAAAACCGGCTACTTCATTCAGAATTTCATCCAAGAAAGGGAGAGGAAAGTGGTCTCTCTTTGTAGCTGCATTTAGTGGTTTGTAGTCAACACAGACCCTCCACTTACCATTCTTTTTAGGCGTCACCACTACGGGTGACACCCATTCTGAGTTTTCTACAGGATAGATGAATCCCGCCTCCAGCAGTTTCCTTACCTCGGCCAAGAGTGCCTTTTCTTGTATGACCCCCAATCGTCGTAGCTTTTGTACAACTGGTTTTACCCCTTCCTTCAGCTTAATATGATGTTCCACCACTGTAATGCCTGTGATTCTTTCATAGTTGTCAATGAACAGGTTAGGAAATCCCATCAACATTTGCAAAAAACTATCTTTCTCCTCAAGTGTTAATTCCGTAGACAACATACCCTTCAACCTACTTCCTCCTAGGCCAAGTGATTTGCTCTCCTCTTCATTGGGTTGCCCTTTTGGTGATAGATCACCAGTTGTGCTTACCCTTTGTGGATCCTTCATAATGATACCCATCACATCAATGGAACTGTCACTTTCGTCGGTGGATGTGGTCTCCTCCTCAGAACTGGAAGATTCGCTAGTGGTTTCATCTGCCGATGTTTCCAGATTCATTTGCTTCTGCTTGCCAATCCTCATGTCGTAGTAGATTGTCTCCCCTTTCTTACCGGTCATGCGTAGAAGGCCAGTACCCCAGTCTTGTTTTGCCTTCATGGCCATCAACCATGGCCTTCCCAAAATTAGTGGATAGCCCTCCCCCTTAGTAGGCATTACAAAAACATCTACCTCTACCTCAGTGTTGAAAGCTTTGATTTTCATGGCACTTACCACACCCACACACTTTACTTTTGCGTTGTTTGCCATCTTTGCCTTGCATGGAGAAGGCCTGTCAACCTCGAGCCCTAATCGAAGCATCATAGCTTCGCTCATTACACAGATTTGTGCACCTCCATCAATGTAGGTGTTTCCAACCCTCTTTCCTTTTATGTTTACGTCGACAATTGGAAGGATGTCATCCATGTTGCATCCCGAAATTGCTCCGGCTACCTTTGTTTTGGAGCGTCTTGTACTTACCAATTTAGACCATTGTCGCCTTACTTTAGGTATAAGATGTAGCAGCTGTGGCCATGTAATCTTCGGTCCTTGCTCTGCCACATCCAATGTTAGATCATAGGGCTTAGAACTTTCCCCTAGCTGGAAGTCGGTGATGCCCAATTCCCGTTGTGGCCTGGATGGCCTCTTGCTAGTTTCTCCTCTCATGCTTCTCTCATCATCTATTTGTGTAGCTTTCTCCCTCCTAGCTCTTTTCACAGTCATGGCTTCAAGTGGTTCTAAAAAGGTTACCTTCTCCTTACCCTTGTTCCTCTCCTTTGCTCTGGGTGGATCCACTACTACGGCTTTTCCTTTCTCTTCTAGCCTTATGATGTTTACAGGGCGATCAGGTGGTGGGGCTGGTGGAAGAGGTGGAATGGATGCTTGTAGTGGTGTCTGGGGTGGACGTAGAATTTGTGTTGGTGGGGTTGGTGCTTGGGGTGGGGGTGTTCTTTCTCTAGGGGGTGACAATTGGTTCCTCCTACCTCCTCTATTATAGTTTTGTCATGGTTTGGGACAGTAGTACATACCATGACCATCTTCTCCGCAGTTGTAGCAATGATACTCCCTGTTTTGTCGTCATGCTCTTCCAGGGTCTTGATCTCTTTCTTGACTCCTCCCTTGTTGTATTAAGTGGACAGACAAATTCTGCAGTTGGTCAGTAATATGGGCCAACATATCTTGTTGGTCATCTCTTACCCCAAGAGCCAGTGGTGGTGGTGGAATGGTGGTTGTCATAGTTGCTAGTCGACGTGATGTTGTTGTTTCTGTTGACTCGGTTTCTTTGGCTTTCATTCGCAACTTCTTGTCCTTAAGGCGAGCAATCTCAACGGCTAACTCGTACGTAGCCGGGAATCTACCTTTCACCTTCTCCTTGAGAAGCGGCCATAAGCCATGCGTGAACCGATCTTTTTTTAGGAAATCGGGTGCAGCTTCCCCCCTAGCCAGTGACTCAACCCACCGTTCCCGCAAATCCACAAATTTGGACTCATAGGTGGCATATTCTAAAAGACCCTCCTGCTTCAAGTCTCTCAACTTGTCCCACAACTTTTCTGAAGTGGTACCTCCCCCAAAGCGCCTCTTAAAAGCGGTTTTTAAGGGTTCCCAGTCATCCTTGGTTGCTTGTGGAAGTGCATTGTACCATGATCTAGCTTCTAGCTTCATGAGATGCTTAAAGATTCTAACCCGGGATTCATCCGTATCTTTGTTGCTCACTACACATGCTACTTCAAAGTCAGCTAGGAAGTCTGTTACCAAATCCTCCCCCTTCTTTCCTTTAAATGTTGGAAATGCTACACTTGCCATGATTACTGAGAGAGAGCTAGAAAGACACACTGCTTAACTTGCAAAAGTTTTTTTCTTCCTTACAAGGAGGCGTGTATACCCTCTTATACTAGGACATAGATTAAAACTTCAAACGGTACCTTGCCTTGTACCAAAGGTAAGACAAATGGTTGATCTGATGCCAGAAACTCCAAAAACCGCTCCCCACCCGGCATGGTGTCAATGACGTGCTGGTAGTGAGCCTTCAAATCCAGTATTACCTTGATTGAGCGTACACATGTTGGTATGTGTGATCTGTCTTGAGGTAGGTTGTACTGATTCATGTGAAGCTTAGAGGTGCTTAGTCACTGTCCAAGCTTTGTGGGAGAGGGTGGTGTTCTTTCCTGAAACAAACTCAGTAGATCCCTAGTTTCTCTAGTGAGAGTGTGAGCCAATGCTTCCGTTATCTGTGCTACAGCATCAGGTGCGACTTGAAAACTGACTGTGATAATTACCTCGGTGACTTGAGTTACCCGATTCTCAAAGTAGAATAGTGTTGATTCTCTATTGTGTAGAGCTCCTTCCATTTTGTTGTTGTGGGTTGGTTGTAGGTTGCGGACATGGTTTCGACCTTCTCCTTCTTCTTCTTGGCACTTGGCCTATGTATATCCACTGGGTTTGGCGTGTTGGTTGACTCTCCCACTGCAAATCGATTACCGTTACGCCTGGCACTCGAGCTTCGATGGAGATGCGGAGTTCGTCTAGTTGTGCTTGGAGCTCTTCTTCTTTTGTCGTCCAATTAGCAAATCCTGCTAGCCATTCATCCATTCACAATAGTTTAAGGGTTTCAGTCTTGTAAACTGAAGGGTTTCATGAAAAGATCCTCAGTGGGGGCAAGCGAACCCCGACGGCCTCTAAAACACCGGGGACCGAATGGAGCGCCTCGAGCCTGTCATGGTAAAGCAAACAGGGGGCACCACCTAGCTTCAGCGGCTAGGACGCAAACAACACACCACCATAACAAAGTTTTCATCCAAGAGAGATGGATGCTTGGGAGTAATGATGAAGAGGAAAGGGAATGAGATCAAGTGAGAGAGAGAGAGGGTGAGGGAGGGGGTATAGCGGCTTAGTACTTAGGCACCACAAAAGGATGGCGAATCCACACACCCTTCACACATACACAAGCTCACTCCAAACACAAGACTAGGTGGCGATTCCGCACACCTCACATGGGCAACACATTGCAAGAAAACATACTCACAAAACCTCAAGCTTTATTTAGAGAATAAGGCGATGAAATGGGGAGCATAGGGTAGGGAAATGAGAAGGGAGAGCGTGGTAGAGCACATGGCGGATAGGTGGGAGTTGATGGCGAAGACTCGCACGAGGGTTATGGCCATTATCCTTCATTTAGTTTCCCTTCATCTTCCATAGCCCAAGGGTGTAGAGCTCATGCTCAAGACGAGCATGGTGATTGCGGTGATGGTGATGGTGATGGTGTGGGTGTGTGTGTGTGCGCTAGGCACACACAGTGCATAGTGTACTCTTTGGTGATGGTGTGTTTTTGTGTGATGGTGACCCCTCTTTATATAGGGGAGGAGGGGGGGGAGAAATTCTAGAATTTAGAAATGAAGAAATCATTATCTACAAAGGCCATGTGACTGTGGGCCCCACTTGTCTGGCTGTGTGTATATGTGCCAGAACAGCAGTCTCATGAGAGAGAGACTAAGAGAGAGAGATGGGTTGATGAAAAAAAGTGAGAGGTGACATGGAGAATAAAGTAATTACAAGAGGGGAGAGAGAGGAGTGTGTTCAGAGGTGAATCTGTGTGCAGATGTGTGTGAACACAAGAAAAATCAGGTAACCACCGGGTGGGGATGGGTCTGTGGGCACCTTTTTTTAGTGAAACTGAGTGTGTGTGAGTGTGGGGGAGGTTATTTAGCTACAAGACAAGAGACATGGCGCCCTTTAAAGAGAGGGGGGGGTATTTGGGTCATGGGATATGATAGGAGTGAGAAAAGGGGGGGTGGGGTATACTATTTTGGAAGATAGGGTAAGTTGCATGTGAGTTAGGGTGCATTATTGGTGAGTTAGAATGCATTATTGGTGAGAGGTGGGGTAGCTTGAGGGGAGAGAGAAAGGAGAAAGGACAAGGGGAAGAGAGAGGGGGTTGACCTTTTGAGTGGAGGAGAGGAAAAGGGACACACGGCGGGGCAACAGTGAAGAAAAAGGAGGCAAGGTGGGGATGGGCTGCCCCGCAGGCATGAGGTGGCCTATTTTACCTTTCTCATATATTTACATAATCATTCCTTTTTTTTTTTCTTACTTTTTTCCAATGTCTTTTATCACTCCCTCCCTAAGAGGGGGTTTTCATGGGGTGGGGACGAGAGAAGAGGGGTATGGGAGCTTGGCTTGTGAAAAGCCCCCATCAATGCCAACACACTATTGTATACTCTGATATGTTTCAAGAATTTTCTACTTCTAGTATTAACCCCGTGCATCAATTCCCTTAATTCTAAAGGAGGTTCACTTAATGGCGGCAAAGAAACATTTCCTGAGTTGCAACAACTCTTCCCCACAAATGTGCGAATGGTCTTTGCTTCCGTTTTCTAAGCTAAAGCACCATAAAAGGAACATGCGAAATCCAAGTTGCCTATGTTGTGAAGAATACAGTTTTCATGAGAAATAGATAACATAGAAATATGCATCAAGGAAGTGGTCTGAGAATATAAGTAGGTGATAGATAGGCAAAGTGTCTCAATTTTGGAGTAATCTCCCTCTCTGGAGACAATTACAGGCTCCTCAAGAACATCTCCATTATTGGCCTCCAAATTGTCTTCCACTTCAATCCCTACATAACTTTGCGAGAGAATTGACTCGTTATCTACATCCAATGCAATCCTTCCCTGAGGAAATTCATTGCATCGATTCACGTTTATCAAATGCTGGCAATCTGCCCAGCGAGGCACATCAATCTCACCCAGAGAACGTCGAACTCTATCTTGCGCTGCTACACGTCGCGTAGCTCGAGAGGCTTGACATATCCTACTACGTCTTGCATGTCCAGGAGACAACACCTTTGGACCAATAGCCATCTGTCCAAAAAAATACTCTTATAAGTACTCACAGGTATATACAGGTTAGTATCTAGAGAATTAAGAAGAGAGTATGGAGAAGAAAGGATTTCCCAACTATGTCTATCTTTCTTTGAGAGAGTCAGTGAGAGGAGGCTTGCCAACCCACATGGTAAATGTCTATATACTTCTAAATCTGTCTCTCTATATCTCATCTAACTACTACTAAGGATATAGTTGTGGGAGCGAGTCCATCCGATTAGCCTATCAACGATTGTAGGTTAAGTTTCAGCCGACAGTTTTCCGCTACGGTTACAATGCGCCAGTCTGCACGTCAACCGGATTCTCGCCCGACTGAGGTCCCCTGACCCTTGAGGAGTCACCACGATAACACATTATTGACCATTGGAAAACTTTGCTCAAGACGGATTCAAAGGTGCATCCAGATCAGCCCCGAAGTGCTTCATTATGAAGAGTTACCATGGTGACAGGTCCCCATTTGAGTTGGTAGAGTTGCATTGAGGCTTGGGTTGTTGTGTGCATTCCGTTTATGCAATGAAAAGCAAATACCACATCGGCAATGGTGTGTGTTAAGTATGGAGCCTGATTTATCCTTGTAATTTTCTGTGGTAAAAGCGAACATTTGTAAGGCCCCCATTATGAGGAGAAGCCATCGTGCGTGAAGGAAAATCACTCACCGGAAACCAAAATTTTCACGGACAAGAATCAGGGAAACTTTAAAGGCCTCGGGGGCAGAGGCCCCCGAGACTTTTTTTTCCGCCGGAATATTCTTTTTCGTCGGAATATTATGGCTGGTAGTCAATGGCCGATGGCCGGTGGTCAGAAGTCAATGGCCGATGGCCGGTGGCCGAATTCAAAAGCGGACTTGTCTTCTCAAGGGCGGCCACACATGGGCGGATTGGAGGGTCCGATTTGGACTTATTCGCACAAGGGCGGCTACACATGGCTGTCTCTCATAAGAGAGGGCAGCCCTTTTGGCCTATAAAAGGAGGCCATTTCTACACACATTTCATAGTGTGAAGTTGATGCAACAAGGTGAGTGTGAGGTGGTGAGAGTGAAGCAAGGCGGGAGCTCCATTAAGGGTATAATCCCTTTGTAAATTACTTCTTGTTTTGAAGTACTAAAGCCATTGAGTGGCTGCTTTCTCGTGGACGTAGCCCACATTGGGTGAACCACGTATATCGTGTGTAGTCTCTCTCTCTCTCTCTACTCTATAATCTCGTGTATATAAATCTGTCTCTCTCCATTAAGTAATCTACTCAATTATCTATTTAGCTACGTCTTATTTCCTAACAGTGTGCATGTGATTACATTAGGAGAGACACTCTCGCTTTGCATCTACCAAAAATAGCCCAGAGCTTCTTGACCCTACCCAAATTGGGCATATCTGTCAATCAATGCATTCAAAGAGACGACATCCTATATAGGAAGCTCTCTCCCACTTTTTGTGCTTTATGAAGTGCTTCACATTTATCATACCTAGAAAGAAGTCGGACATTGCACACACCTAGAATACTTTGTGTGTGTGTGTGTGTGTGTGTGTGTGTGTGTGTGTGTGTGTGTGTGTGTGTGTGTGTGTGTGTGTGTGTGCGTGTGTGCGTGTGTGTGTGTGTGTGTGTGTGTGTGTGAGAGAGAGAGAGAGAGAGATTCACTGCTACATAACTTGAGAGAGAGAGAGAGAGAGAGAGAGAGAGGGAGAGGAGAGATTCACTGCAACATAACTTGAGAGAGAGAGAGAGAGAGAGAGAGAGAGAGAGGGAGAGAGAGTTTCACTGCAACATAACATGAGAGAAAGAGATAAAGAGAGTGAGAGAGAGAAAGAGGGCGAGGGGGGGCGGGGAACGGGAGGTGTGACCCAAAAGACACAGTGGCAACAAAAATACTACAATTATGGAGATCCTCTGAGAATGTGGTATCCAAAGAAGACAACCAAGAGTCGTGAGAAAATTGGTATCCACTACATACATAAGCCTTCCCCAAAATGTAGTCAATATCCCCAAAGCCACCAAAATATAGATCCGCTAAGTCTATAATGAGAAAGAAGTGAGTATTACTATCGATTACATAATTCACTTCTTGCAAGGGTTGCCCTGCTTTGAACTGGATGGAACATCTCCAACGGCATTAATCCCCTTCTTGGGCCAATGGGTCGTTACCAATGCATGGAGCTTGTTTGAGATAGATCTAACTTCGGAGACACCTGTTGTATGTTGTACTGCTATGGTGGTCAATTTGTTGTTAGTACTTCGTAATTCAGGCACAATGCTTTTGAAATCAATGTTATCATTGTCACGAACGGACCTCTCCAAGAGACTCATGATTTTTGCTTGGTTGCTTTCTATGCAAGAAAGTTGTCCTTGCATTGAGATCTGTTGCTACAAAATACCATTAATCTGTAGCTGCATCCGCTCCTCTAGACGATGAAGATAAACCCCTTGCTCATATTGTGAATGGCTCAACCAGTGAATGCTCTCTCTATAGGAAACCTGTGATGCCTCCGCTCTGTCACATGAGGCTTGAATTTTGGAGCATACTGTGTGGATGATACCTAGTCCATCTACAATTTGCTTCTTTGCAGGTCCATCGCCACCTCGGGAAACGCGCTTGGCATTTCGTAAATTGTTGCTTGGGTCTCTCTCTAGGGTAGAAAATATCACCTCCAAAGAATCTCCTCCAGAGGTAAGCACATGCTCCATCTCTGTAAGAAAGAATAAGGTATATATTTAGCACCGTGTTATACATGTTTTTCTCTCTATCTATTTCTATCTCTATTTTTCCCCTATCCACCTCTCTATACCTCCCTCTCTA
Organism: Adiantum capillus-veneris; assembly: GCF_014529385.1. Lineage (NCBI taxonomy): Eukaryota > Viridiplantae > Streptophyta > Polypodiopsida > Polypodiales > Pteridaceae > Adiantum > Adiantum capillus-veneris. The sequence goes on along the minus strand of NC_140949.1, from coordinate 44,636,984 downwards.
TGGTGCAAGGTGGCCATAGAGAGAGCAATAGCCAAAGCCTGTGTGTAGGATGTCGTCTCTTTGAATGCACTGATTGTGGGATATGCCTAACTTGGTTAGGGCCAAGAGAGCGGATGCCCCATCCCTCTCTCTCTCTCTCTCTCTCTCTCTCTCTCTCTCTCTCTCTCGTGTAGGCATATCCCACAATGAGTGCACTCCAAGAGACAACATCCCATAGATTAAGCTCATTGAAAGCACCTTTTGTGCTTTATGAAGTGCATGGCAGTTGGCATACATGTCGACCAAGGCAATGCTAGAATTCAAGGGCAAAATTTCTCCTTTTCCCGAACACTGACTCACAGTCTCAATCTCACGTGGAGAGGACAGGTATCAAATGAAACAGCTTGAAATGTTATATTAAACGTCTTCAAAGGGCCAAGGTCTATGAGACCTATTTTTTGTAACTGTTGGTAGACTTTGGAAAACCAAGCACCAAATGGAGGGGATTCCAACCTAAACTTTTAGCGTTTCAAAAAGTGTAGCTCACACCACCAAGAGGTCTTTCAGGGTGATATCCGTTGCCATATCTCAAACCCTCAAGTGTTAAGAGTGTCATATTGTTCTAAGAGTGTCACCTAGTGTCCGGTGGTACAGAGTGCGCTCAAGATGTTGTCAGTGCTTATCTCAAACCCTCAAATGTTAAGAGTGTCACCTAGTGTCCGGTGGTAGCTGTTCCAATCTGCGAGTGAGGTACACTTTAATTTATTTGGCTTGTTGTGCAGTGCTTAGCCCTACTCACATAGGTCTCTAATCCAGCTTAAAACTCAAACGATAGTAAGCTGAAACACATTTTTCCTGAACACTGACTCACAGACTCAATCTCACGTGGAGAGGAGGGAGATGAAATGAAATGTTATATTAAACGTCTTCAAAGGGCCAAGGTCTATGAGAGCCCGCAGAGATGACGATGACACTGTAGACGCCGGGAGGAGGATGTTGAGCACGCGTGCGCTACTGCAATAGCCGGCTCAGATGGCCATGAGCCCACAAAAATGACGATGGCGATGAGAAGCGATGACAGCCCGCGTGTGCTGCTACAGTAGCCCGGAGGAGGATGGTGTGCGTTGCTACATTAGCCGGGAGGATGAAGGAAGGCTGCAATGGCGAGCCTGCGTGAGAGTCGGTGGTCAGCACTGTGCCATGCTGCGAGTCTGTGAGGGGCGGGTGCGGGGGCATGAGGTTCTGTGGTCACCGCTGCATGCCGAACACCCTCGGGCATTGATGACGATAACTCACAGTCTCAATCTCACGTGGTGAGGAGGGAGCTGAAATGAAATGTTATATTGGCCACTTCAAGCTGGACATTTCCCGCAATTAGTGCATTCCGTCGGCGGCTACCGTAACAGAGAATATACGTATGTCTGCATGCGATAAAGGAGGATAGTGTCAACACTAATACATGTGGCAAGGCATTCTCGATCACGGTGTGGGCCGTGATGGAGGACTTCGTGGGAATCCACAAATACTGGCTGCAATCAGTGGTTCAAAGCTTATTGGCCACTTCAAGCTCACAGAGTCAATCTCACGTGGAGAGGAGGGAGATGAAATGAAAATGTTATATTAAACGTCTTCAAAGGGCCAAGGTCTATGAGAGCCCGCAGAGATGACGATGACGATGTTGCAGTAGCCAGGAGGAGGATGTTGAGCCCGCGTGCGCTACTGCAGTAGCCGGCTCAGATGGCGATGAGCCCACAAAAATGACGATGGCGATGAGAAGTGATGACAGCCCGCGTGCGCTGCTACAGTAGATCGGAGGAGGATGGCGTGCGCTGCTGTAGTAGTCAGGAGGATGAAGGAAGGCTGCAATGGCGAGCCTGCGTGAGAGTCGGTGGTCAACACTGCGCCATGCTGAGAGATGTGAGGGGGGACTTCGTGGGTATCCACAAATACTGGCTACAATCAGTGGCAAGGCATTCTCGATCACGGTGTGGGCCGTGATGGGGGACTTCGTGGGCATCCAAAAATACTGGCTGCAATCAGTGGTTCAAAGCTTATTGGCCACTTCAAGCTCACAGACTCAATCTAACGTGGAGAGGAGGGAGATGAAATGGAATGTTATATTAAACGTCTTCAAAGGGCCAAGGTCTATGAGAGCCCGCAGAGATGACAATGACGCTGTTGCAGACAACGGGCCCAGGAGGATGTTGAGCCCGCGTGCGCTACTACAGTAGCCGGCTCAGATGGCAATGAGCCCACAAAAATGACGATGGCAATGAGAAGCGATGACAGCCCGTGTGCGCTGCTACAGTAGCTAGGAGGAGGATGGCGTGCGCTGCTGCAGTAGCCGGGAGGATGAAGGAAGGCTGCAATGGCGAGCCTGCGTGAGATTCAATGGTCAACACCGCGCCATGCTGAGAGCTGTGAGGGGTGGGTGTGGGGGCATGAGGTTCTGTGGTCACCGCTGCATGCCGAACACCCTCGGGCATTGATGACGATAACTCACAGTCTCAATCTCACGTGGAGAGGAGGGAGCTGAAATGAAATGTTATTGTGCGCTCCTTGCAACACTCTCGAAGCAAGGGACTTGCCTAACACTGTGTGCAAGCCACAGACGGCTCCAAGCACACAACTAGCTTAACTAGTAAGCTCAAAAGAGGGCAATGGTGTGTCACTCACCGCTCTATGCTCCTGCCGTGGAGGATTCCTCGCCGCGAAGAAGAAGGAGACGCCGCTACGTCGCGCTCAACCGCTTCACCGCTGTCGTGCCGCCGTAATGCTCGATCGCACACTCTCTCTCTCTCTCTCTCTCTCTCTCTCTCTCTCTCTCTCTCTCTCTCTCTCTCTCTCTCTCTCTCTCTCTCACACACACACACACACACACACACACACACACACACACACACATACACACACACACAAGGAGGTGAAGAAGAAGAAGATGGAGATGGAGATGGAGCAAGAGCACTCTTCTTTTGCACAAATGAGAGAATACATGAATTTTAGGTTTAGTTGACTTTTATATGAGCTCGCCCCATTCACACTTGGGCGCCCATGCTTAGCCAACTAATCCCTTGAATGTTCCAGTTAGAGTGCGCCTCTCATTGGCGATCACTCTTACCCTTTTCCTATTGGACCGACAAGCCTGGTACCTGACTCTACCAAATAAATAATACAATGTCCGCCGTAGGTTACAACGTCCGTCGTAGGTGATAGGGTGTCCGTGAGCCGTGAGGGTTAACATGCCCCCCTTCCTGATGTAGATTCCGTCCTCGTAAGCTATTGAGTTGAAGCTTGTTCGTCGAGGTGGAAGAGCATTTGAGATGAATGTCCTTTGCCTTCTTCAGTCACTACAGAATCAAACAACATTGGCACAGTAATTGCATTCTCATAAGCGATTAAAAAGCATATGCAGTTTTAGGCAGACAAATTGATTGGTAACAAAATTTTAAATAATTTCTCAGTAATAAACATTAAATTGCAATATAATCAAATGCATAAACATATGTAAAGGTAAAAAATTAAACAAGTCTGGGGTCGCTACTTTAACGGTCGAAAGGCACTAGAGATCGACTATTAATACCATGGGTAAGCTTCTTAATTATCTTTGGTCAATTAAGTTGTTTAATCGCGAGAGTGAAGTATTTCATGTTTGAGGGTTGACTAGAGGCTATACCTAGAAGACCTTGTAGTTAACTACGATAAAAGGAATTTCTCATGAAATCATCGCCTGCCTGATTATTTTTTCTTTGACCCCCCAAAGTCTTTTCATAGTGATTCAATTTTGATGTGTGTGCTTATTTTGTATGCCTTGGGTTTTTTTCTTTTCAAGGAAAAGCGCCCACACTGGGAACCTCTAGGGCTCTAGTACCATAGGCGATACATGTGAGTGGAGTACCAATTTAAGCAGGGATTTCTCTTCTAGCTTAAAATCTTACATTGTGGCACTTTTATATTTTTTTGTTTTGTTTGTTTTCATCATTTTAATTTTGTAGCTTTGGGGGGTCATATAACTCTGATACACCTCCCCAGGCCTCATCACACTAGTAAACTCCCTTTATAACACTTAAGCTAAAGGTCAATAGGGTCAAGCCCACTAGAAAGCCCTAGTACATTTCACACAATGCTGCCTAAATCGGATTAAGAATGTAAGTAACCATTGCTTATTAGGAAGGCATTCCCCATGGTATTAAGAGAAGATCTCTAATACCTAACTTGGTCAAACTAGCTTAGTCGGACTGCTTGATTTTTAAACCTAGACAAGTGATTATGACAAAAAATTACATTGAATTAAATGTTTGTTACTAAGCAAATGTGCTGGATATTATCCTATCAATCACAATCAAAGCAGACAATCATAGATGCAAAAAAGATAAGGGGCAATGCTAATGGACAAGAAACACCTGTTTGTGTCGATGGTCGCGCTTGATTTGAAGAGTGAGTCGAGATAAAGATTCCATGAAGGTCCAAATCCTAACCACAACAACATGTTCCTGTACACACTATGAAACACAAGAATACCTCTAGGAGGCACATCAGTGGGAAAAAAGAACTTTGGTAATCACTCAACTCTAAAACAGAAACACTCCTATCGTATTAATCCTACCTACCCTCCATCACTCGAGTGACGAGGATCAAAGGTATTTGATGACATAGGTTTCTGTTTCAGTGTACCGAATGTGAATGTGTAGGTCTAGGTCAATGTTTTGACTTTTATTGTGTATAATCGTTTCCTAATTGCTCTTGCTCTTTATTATTTTTGTTTTTTTTGTGAGTATAAGGCTTTATATGTACATTCCCTAAGATTGGGAGATTGAGAGGTCAGGGAGGAAGGTTGAGAGGGAAGCAAGTGAATGATGGATGTCAACAAACACTGCCCCCTTCCTTGGGTAGATCATATCGTTTGAAATGTGCTCGTCACCCTTTAAAACCAATTGTTCCAGTCGATAATAGGTGAGGATTTTTGCCATTAGTTTTCTATTACCTTAGGTGCCTCATCGAGTTGCAAGGGTGGTAAGGTACTCTCCCAGGATCGAACTTGAAGTGGTTCATCAGGTGATTCTTGAACACTGGGAGGTGTGGATTCCTTTGTAGCTTCATGGAGGTCCACTATTGTAGGTGGAGGCTGTGGAGAAGCTTTTACCTCTATGGATGCATTATATGAGGAGCTAGAAGCTTCATGGGACTCCCCCCTTCTTGAGCTAGGTGAAACAAATCGTTCTTTCTTCGGTACCCAAACTAGCTTTGGAGCGGGTGTGTAGCACTCTATGATTTTTTTCTTTCCACGATCGTCGATTTGTTTTGGAGCTACGGGATTGAGTTCACATGGGTCTGGTGATAGGTAAGAACACAATCTACGTTTTGGCACCCAGATTTGATCATTTCCTTGATAGTAGCCTTGGGCTTCCAATAATCGTTTAGGGATCCAACGCCACGTTTTCTTACTTTTCTTGGAGCGAGTGGGACGTTTCTTACAAGGCTTCTATTTTTTAGCACTAGCTATGGTCGCTAAAGAAGCTTTAGGGACCCACTTATATGTTCTCTTTGTTATATTAGGATGAGTCTTGCCAGAAGCTATATACATTGCTTGTAGCATATTTAAGGGTACAGGCATTTCATCCCCCTCAGGTGTTACCCAGGTCGTCCCCCTATTTCCCCAAGTGTATATGGTTGCTGCTAGGTGGACTCAATCCACATTGTCCGACTCAGTCATCCCAGGTAGTACATCCATATAAGGAGAATCTTCCCCAACATCGGTGTCCGCTTTACACGTGTAACAATACTGCAATGGGGCCGAGTGAACTGTGGTGTCAGATCTATGATCAATTATAAACCTGTTTCCTAGAGGATGTGCTCGACCCGTCACAAGATCCACTCAAATGACAGAATCTTGGAACTGCAAGTAGACATGGTTTTTAGACCAGTCATGCACCATTTTTGCTTCCCTCATGAAAGGACGTCCTAAGATCATCTCCGATGCCATAGTGTGCTTGGAGAAATCCATAACAATGAAGGTAACCCTTATTTTATGTCCAAACACCTTGATCTTGAGATCTTCTAGCATCCCAATAGGTTTAACAATAGATCCATTGGCCATCTTCACTACTATGGTTGTGGTCGCAAGGTGAGGTCTTCCCATAGTTTCCCAGTAATTTTTAGTCACAATGCTAACCCCAGCGCCACCATCAAGGATTCCCTTCACAGTTAATCCCTTAGTAGTGATTGGTATGGTCGCATTGGATTCATCACCCTCAAAGTATTGTCCCAACTTGTTAACAGGTATTTCTATAACAAGGTTCTCATCTAGGTTGGGTTGTGGATCTATGTGTTCCTCCTCTATTGGTATCTCCCCAACTCCATCCATCTGTGCAAATTGTGGTAGCCCAAACTTTAGTTCTCCATTGAGGAAGGCTCAAAGAGCTGAGACTAGCTCGGGGTCTTTATATAGTTTGGACATGATGGTGGTTCTAACTTCTGAAGACATGAAATCCATAAATTTGGTAATGTTTAATGGCACCTTTTGGCCTTGAGTCCCTTGACGTGGGGAAGATGGGATCTCCATTTCTTCGATAGGATCAGGTAGTCCCTCTGTAAACATTCTTTCCATCAAGAAGTGAGTACGCCCACTTTCCCATGACTTTAAGTCACTTTCTTCTTGGATGACACTAGGTATGTCCAAGGGTCTATGGACTTGGTGAGGTTGTTGTTGTGTAGGGAACACGGTGTCTGTAATCTGGATCTTCCTAGGTGCTGGTTCTAGATCCCTTTGGGTATCTTCTACCAAACTCCTTAAATGCTTGACTCGCTCAATCTCCTCTGTAGGGTTTGGGTAAGTTCCTATCTTCTTTTTGGATCCTGGCCATTGTGGCTCATGAAGATCTTTCTTGTTGGTTTCTATGTTAGTGGTTGTTTTGGTCTCCATGGTTTCACCTGAATCAGAATCTTCTTCAGCGTCGTTCATATATACGGGGTCATCACCAGTCCCTATGTTGGTCTTTGAGCTGGAGTCTGACTTCGCTGCTTTTTGCGATCTCTTTCTTCGTGTTTTCTTCTTTTTCTGAGATTGGGCAATTGATGCCGTGTCTCTTTCCTCAAGAATATAATTTTGTTTTTGGAGCATCGATCGTGTGAGTGCGTTTACTGGTACTATGTTTATAGTAGGTGGTGTCCCATCAACAATCTCTATTAAGTTCAATGGTGTGATTTTCGGTGCGTCTGGATTGTTAGGACACTGTGCGATCAAATGATCTATGCCAACGATTACAAGTGAGTATTGGCATTGCCAATGCACTCCCTTGACTTGTTTGCATTAGTGCAGCATTCTTTTGCATTCTAATGGGGCACTCAGCTACTCGATGTGGTCCACCACATTAGTAGCACTGAAGAGGTGGTCTCCTGGCAAAACTATTAATGTTTTGGCCTCTTGCTGCTAGCGCAGTAGCTGGATATACCGGTTTGATTTGTCCCCAATGGTCTTCCATATAGTACATGGGACACTCCTCAAGCATGTCGACTCCATAGGTGATACTAGAGTCTATGTCCTCTTCGCAATCTACATAAGTACTAGATGACTCGTAACCTATTTGGTTCATAGGTGTAACTCTTGGATGAGGGGGTTGCGGTCCTAGCACTGGAGGTGGCAACGGTGTGGTTTGGACCACATTTTGGGTTCTAGGGACCATGTGCTGTAATGGCAACTGTTGCTCCATGGGTGGGGTAGGCATCAATGCAGGAACTCGAGGTGAGTCTGCCCAAGCTATAGGCGGTCTATTTTCCATGATGCGTTTAAGCATTAGGCAATCCTTCGCTTGATGGCCATACCTACCACACGCGTTACAAGTCCCGTTAAACTTAACTCTGAAAGTAGGGCATTCACTCGTAGTATGTGGGCCCAAGCAAATTGAGCACCATTGTTGCTCCCTTCTTGGATACATATGAGTGTTTTGTGGAGCACGATTATCCCTAAGGCTTTCTTGGATGGCCTTGGTGAGATCTTCCAAAGTCATCTCAGATATCGTTTGCTCTTTCACGATTGGCTTTATCTTCATTCACTCATGCCCTGACACTTGCGAGCTACTAGACTTCGGCTCGGCAGACACTCTTTCTCCTGCAATCATTAAATTATCCTCCGATTGGATTGCATTCATGGTGACTGCTTCCCAAGTAGTGATACCTCTAATGACTAGGCCATTATAGATACTTTCATGTCGTAGTTCCCTAATGAATCTATCGAGCAATTGGTTGTTGTTGAATCGCTCGTTTGGATTGCATCGAGAATTCAAATTCTTTAGGCGACTAATGAAGTCTCTCACGGATTCACCTTCTTCTCGTTGGGCTTTCTGGAGCTGAGAGGCTACACCCCAAAGTACTCCCTCTCGTATGTGCTCTTTCAAGAACAATCTCCTAAGAGTAGAGTAGATCATTTTTTCTTCTACTCTTAAGGTTCTATACCAATCTCCAGCCTTTCCGCTTAGCGTCAAACTCAAAGCCTTACACTTATGTAGCTCATTGTGCTCTTCCAAGGAATCGCACACATGTTCAAAGACTTCCATATGCTTTCTAGCATCTCCGTCTCCACTGAATTTCTGTGTGAGCTTAGCTACTTGAACTGCCTTGCTCCTAGGCTCTCTATCAGGTGCACTACGCATGTTTTCCGCAATAGAGCGACCGATAGTTTGAGCAAATGCTCCCAAATCTCCTATTTGAGCAGGTATAATGGGTGTATGTGCTCCTGAAACCACATGTGAGATGGGAGTTGGCCTTGGCCTTGGCATACGCGCGGCTCTTGGGTCCCATATTTCATATGGCGGTGTACCAGACGGTGGTCCAAAGTTTACAGGCATGGCCCTAGGCATAGGGGGTACCTGATATGGCATGTTATTATTAAATGGCATGGATCCACTTGTATAAGAGCTTGGATAATGCCATTGTGGATTGTAAGCTCTTGGAATAATCGGAGGTGTAGGAGCTACATGAGGCTGAGGTACGACAGGTGCACATGATTGATACATACATGTAGGTATAGTTGGGGGCACTCTGCTACTAGGCATCGGCGCAGTATTAACAAATGAACTCCATGGTGTACTTCTTGTCATGCTCACCACTGGGATATGCATGGTAGCCGTAGTTTCATTAAGAGAAAGATGAGCTAGATCTGGGAAGGTAAAGCTGTCACTTGTGGGCTCAAATTGTACTGAGGCTCCCGACGAAACAACATATGGAGGATCAATGGGGCTCACTGAGGGAGTCTCCATTTGTGATAGGGTTGGTTGGTTGGCCTTTCCCGTATCCAAGAATCTCATTAGGCCTGTTGAAGGCATGTTGATCCCTGTGTTGTGTCTTTCTAACTCGACAATCCTATGGAGGACATCACAGACTTTCTGAACATCTAACCAACCCACATGATAGGTGTGTCCTGTGTACCGATCAGTTAAAGCTTCTGCTTGTAGGTCATACTCCCAATTTTCGTTTAGGAATATCCCATCTAGGCCTGGCATGTTGGAGGTTTCCCTCGAAGTGGAAGCATTATTGCTCCCCATCGCTTTCCCCTCCGTGACTGCTACCTTGGGAGCACTCGGTTGCTCGGCTGGCATGATTGTTGTCATAGGAGCCTTTGCTTTCAAGGCTCGACTTTGTTCTAGCCTTCGTAGGTTCTCAATTTCCCTCTCCCTTGTTACTTGCATATAGCGTTCGATCTCTTGTACTTCGGCAAGACTCCTACCATCGGGTAGTAGAACCTCAGAGGGAGATAGTCCTAAAGGATCAGGAGGTGCAGTGGATGGAACATTCACATGCACACTCTCAAGAAGCATAGGGTCTATTTTAGGCATGAATGAAGAATTTACTTCCCCACTCCCTTCATTTATTTCATTAACCGCATGTTCGGAGCGAGTAGCTCTACTAAGGGTCTCTTTTAAGCGGCTAAACACGTTGGACCTGCATGTCTTGACTTGAACTATCAGGGTTTGGTGTAGGATACCCCTCCATGACTTCGTAGTCAGAGGAAGAATCACTAGACGCGATATGAGGATCTTGGGTCGCGCTACCTTGAGTCTCGGCCGAAGGTCCAGAACCTAGGGTGGAGGAATAATGGGTGCCCGCGTAAATGGAGGCACTACCAATATGCTCGTGCTCTAACACTCGTCCAGAGCGTAGGTTCATATGACTTGGATCCCCTATAAGTGTCAGTGAGTGCTCGTGAAGGCTGCTCACCTAGTAATTTTGGGTGTTTTGCAACCCAAGTCTTTTCTTATTTATTTATTTTTTGATTTTTTGGTCCTTTTTTTCTGACCCAGCTATAGAATCGAACGTATGATAGCTCAAAACGAGCGTCTCGGTCAGAGGGACGTGCCGTGCTTTATAGCCCTCCGTTTGGTCACTTTATGCCCTCGGAATCCCTAAAACCGTCAATTTCTAGTAGGGAACTAGGCCCAAATTAGAAAGTCTAAGGGTGCAAGTGGGAAGAGAAGGGAGGAGAGTGGAGGACTTGCCCCACATGCTCTCATTCCCTCTTGAGGGGGTAGGGTATATATATAAGAGTGAGTCTAGTATATATCATAGGATTGAGGACTGAGGCCTTGGCCTGGGCTTGGGCTTGGGCTTCGGGAAATGATCCGGATCCCGATCAAAATTTTAGTGTAGCCCCCCAGTCACTCACGCTTAAATATTTTTGGATTTTTTACAAATTTTTATTTTTATTTTTTTTTGGCGATGACCGCGCGCGTTTTAGGTGACCCTTTCTTGGCCACACACACAGTCAACACCTACCTAACCTCTCTGTCAACAGCTCATAACTCACTACCTTATCTACTTACTAACAATGCTGCTAACCACGAACTAATCTACTAACTAATCTGTTAACCACTCTGCTAACTGCTTACTGACAGTGAGCTAACTGTCCACCTACTTCCTCTCTCACTACCTTACTGTGCAAAGACTGTGTGCAGGCAAACCTTAACAGAAAACTGTGTGCAAACTGTGTGCAAACAGAAATTGCTAACTATCTACCTAATTACTCATTCACTGCGAACAAGCTAACGACTACTAAGTGTGCAAAGATTGTGTGCAAACAGAAAACACAAGATTATGCAGAAATCACACAACTTGCAGACAATACACAAATTAACAACTTGCAGAAAAATAACTCATTCCTCTTCCTCTTCCTCTTCTTTCCTACTACAAACAACTCATAGAAGAAGCACAAAGTGCCTCTTGGGCTTAGTGCAGGGCGATTCCCCGGCAACGGCGTCAAAAATGTGCGCTCCTTGCCGCACTGTCGAAGCAAGGGACTTGCCTAACACTATGTGCGATCCACAGACGGCTCCAAGCACCCAACTAGCTTAACTAGTAAGCTCAAAAGAGGGCAATGGTGTGTCACTCACCGCTCTATGCCCCTGCCGTGGAGGATTCCTCGCCGCGAAGAAGAAGGAGACGCCGCTACGTCGCGCTCAACCGCTTCACCGTCGTCGTGCCGCCGCAATGCTCTCTCTCTCTCTCTCTCTCTCTCTCTCTCTCTCTCACACACACACACACACACACACACACACACACACACACACACACACACACAAACACACACACACACACACACACACAAACACACACACACACACACACACACAAGGAGGTGAAGAAGAAGAAGATGGAGATGGAGATGGAGCAAGAGCACTCTTCTATTGCACAAATGAGAGAATACATGAATTTTAGGTTTAGTTGACTTTTATATGAGCTCGCCCCATTCACACTTGGGCGCCCATGCTTAGCCAACTAATCCCTTGAATGTTCCAGTTAGAGTGCGCCTCTCATCCGCGATCACTCTTACCCTTTTCCTATTGGACCGACAAGCCCGGTACCTGACTCTACCAAATAAATAATACAATGTCCGCCGTAGGTTACAACGTCCGTCGTAGGTGATAGGGTGTCCGTGAGCCGTGAGGGTTAACAGTTATATTGGCCACTTCAAGCTAGACATTTCCCGCAATCAGTGCATTCCGTCGGCGGCTACTGTCAGAGAATATACGTATGTCTGCATGCGATAAAGGAGGATAGTGGCAACACTAATACATGTGGCAAGGCATTCTCGATCACGGTGTGGGCCGTGATGGGGGACTTCATGGGCATCCACAAATACTGGCTGCAATCAATGGTTCAAAGCTTATTGGCCACTTCAAGCTGGACATTTCCCGCAATCTTTGCATTCCAAGAGATGACATCCTAGGTCGGAATCTCCTCGTGCACTTTTTGTGCTTTATGAAGTGCATGGCATTTGGCATACATGTCAACCAAGGTAGTGCCAAGCACGACGTTTTCTTTCAACGACCCCAATTTTACAATATTATCATGTTTTTTTGTGCCCATATCAGCATCTTGTGTGATGCCACATACCTTCAAGGTTCATGCATTTGGAGACATGCCCTCTCTTTGCATTTGTTAAAAACAACCTAGAGCTTTGTGACCGTGACCCTTGCCCTCAAGATGCAAGCGTATGTGATTGCATCTGAAGCGACACCCTCGCTTCGCATCAACCGAAAACAACCCAAAGCTTCTTCACATATGTGAGTTCCACTCTTGTTGATCCTTGAGGTCTCATGGGGTTGAGCCTGCAACTTTAAAACCTGTCTTCTTCTTCTCCTACTTCTCTCTATAGTTCTACAACATCTGTGACGTAGCACTCATACATATACCCATCATTGTCTGTGCGAGAGTAGCACCCAACATCGAGATGGAGTTCTCTCTGATGTTTTGAAGAGAAGTAGGAGGAAAACCTATGTGGGTTACTGAAGGGGCATTCAGTCGGCGGCTACCGCAACAGAGACTATACGTATGTCTGCATGCGATAAAGGAGGATAGTGGCAACACTAATACATGTGGCAAGGCATTCGAGATCACGGTGTGGGCCGTGATGGGGGACTTTGTGGGCATCCACAAATACTGGCTGCAATCAGTGGTTCAAAGCTCCCATCCAGTGGATGGCCAACTCCAAAAATTAGGCTGTGTGGAAAAGGCCACCATTACCTCCACAGCAACACCCTACCCCTTCATATCCGAGAAGCTTCTAGAAATGGACCAGCTCCATCATCGCTACTCCTACACCATCCTTAATACCACCCTCCCACGCTTCTCTTATGGACGACTAAGCACCTTCACGCTCTTTCCCATCCCCAACCCTTGCGATCCTCAAGCTGGACCCAACACCCTCCTCCATTGAAGCTTCACCTATAACCCCACTTCATCCATCTCCCCAGAGAATGCTCTCTCTACCATCTTCTCCTTGTGTATCTAGCTTAGAACTCAGCTCTCCTTGATTGTTGACGATTGTGAGTAGCCAAGTATGTTGAAGAGGGGAAAGAGGAAAATCTCTTTAGGGTTCTTTGGTGATCATTTAGCCGGCGGCTACCACAATAGAGAATATATGTACGCCTACGGGCTATAGAGGAGGGTAGTGGCAACGCTAATACATGTGGCAAGGCATTCGAGTGGAATATCAAGGGCATTGACACGCAGTAGGTGTGAGCCGTGACTGGCAACTTCATGGGCGTCCGCAAATATTGGCTTAGTGCATTCCCGCAATCAATGCATTCCAAGAGATGACATCCTAGGTAGGAATCTTCGAAGGGCCAAGGTCTATAAATGACCCCTCTTAAAATTGCTCAAAGCTTCCTGACACTGCTATTGGACATCAATGCACCCTTGCGAGAGTCGATCACATCAAAAAACAACACACACCTACTTCTCTCTCTCTCTCTCTCTCTCTCTCTCTCTCTCTCTCCCCTTGACATCTCGGAAAGGAAGCTCCTCAAACACTTTTTGTGCTAATTCCCAAAATACCCCTTAAATTTCAAAATCCTCGAAAGTACCCTTGTATCTATTTTCTAGATCCGTTTTTTAGTGCTTAGCAATTCATCTCCAAAGCCTACATAACCAACACAAATTCTAGTTTTAGCATATTGTATCTATACAAATATTTTTTTGCATCTCTGGAATCACGTAAAATAATGAAGCAATTCATCTCCAAAGCCTACATAACCAACACAAATTTGTCTTAAAATAATTTGTCACAATTATCTATTAAAAAAAAGGCATGATGTTGTAAAATAATGAAACAATTCCAAAAAGCGTACATAAACAACACAAATTCTAGTTTTAGCATCTCTGGAATCACGTAAAATAATGAAGCAATTCATCTCCAAAGCCTACATAACCAACATTCCATTTCACTTCATTCCCAGGCGCAAAACATTTCATTTCATTCCTAGGCTCAGGTCGCGGGGGGGGGGGGGGGCGTTTTCACGAGGTCTCATTTTTTTCATAATACACCTAGAGCTTTTCATGCAGGGTGACAGTTCATGCCCACGGCGGAATCACGTGCCCACAGTGGCAGTTCATGCCCACGGGTGACAGTTCATGCCCACGGCGGCAGTTCATGCAAGGTGACAGTTCATGCCCACGGCGGCGCAAGGTGACAGGCCCAGCTCGCAGGGTCAAAACAGGGAATGAGCGAGAGAGAGAGAGAGAGAGAGAGAGAGAGAGAGAGAGAGAGAGAGAGAGTGCTACGCTACCTGCAGGCCGCCGGTGGTGCAGTATCGAGTGGAGCCGTAGTCCACGAGAGGAGCAGTAGGTCGGTGGTGCAGTAGCAGCCGCAGTAGCTCCTGCGATGGCGATGGCGATGGCGTGAGGCAGACCCTCTCAAGAAAATGAGACCCTCTCTCTCTCTGCCGCGCAGGAGCAATGTATTGGCAGCAGCGTGGCAGGAAAATGAGACCCTCTCTCTCTCTGTGCCGCAGGAGCGATGTAGCCCTCTCTCTCTGGAGCAGCGTATGAGGCAGACCTCTCTCTGGAGCAGCGGTAGACCTCTCTCTCTCTCTTTTCTCTCTCTTGAGGAGGACCTCTCTCTCTCTCTCTCTCTCTCTCTCTCTCTCTCTCTCTCTTGACGTGAGGAAAGCAAGAGCAGGAGCAGAACCTCCACTCTCTCTCTCTCTCTCTCTCTCTCTCTCTCTCTCTCTCTCTCTCTCTCTTGACGTGAGGAAAGCAAGAGCAGGAGCAGAACCTCCACTCTCTCTCTCTCTCTCTCTCTCTCTCTCTCTCTCTCTCTCTCTCCCGCCCGCATTGATCAACACCTCGAATCGCCGAGCGCGCCAACTTGAGTAGGTGGCTGGCGATGATGGTTTTTTTTTTTAAATGCTTGAGTGAGAGCCCAAAAGCCTGCCTGAAGGTCCCTGACTCTCTAAGAATCGCCACGTTGGGGGGGGGGGGGCGAAATCCCCTCCCCTTTTATCTATTAGTATAGATTGATAACTAGGTCTGGTATGTACGCTCTCTAAATGAGCATGCTCAAGGGCGGCTCAATTATCAATTACTTTTGACACCTTCCCATACCCCATTGACTACTTGTTATAGCCCTTCTTGTTTACTCGTTTTTTAGGAGCCCATCCCTTTTGACCTTGTGTAGCCCTTCCAAAAGGCGTTGCCTTTTATGTGATGGGTGGTTTATAACCACCTCCTACCTAAGTTGTCTAAGTCATTTTTGTCTTTGTTTTCCATGGGCTTGAAATTCCATCTAGCCTTTGTTGCAAATTGATGCGTGAAGTAACCATGGTGTGATGGATTACTTCGGTGATAAA
Organism: Adiantum capillus-veneris; assembly: GCF_014529385.1. NCBI lineage: Eukaryota > Viridiplantae > Streptophyta > Polypodiopsida > Polypodiales > Pteridaceae > Adiantum > Adiantum capillus-veneris. The sequence goes on along the minus strand of NC_140949.1, from coordinate 44,621,388 downwards.
ACCAGGCCGTTGAGAGTTGACGTATTCGGCCGTCTCTTCAGATAATCCCGCGCAAAAATTTTGCTTTTGTTTGGCGAAGTCTATCTTTTGGAAGGCAATAGCCTTGAGATGTAAATCCCAAAACTTGTCTACATATTTATGGATAGACTCATGAGAGAGAAGCTTTAAACTGCACCATTCGGAGAGCACTTTGTCCTTTGCATCGCTTGCAATGAATTGCGTCATGATGGAAACTCGTAGAGCTTTCCATGTCTTTGGGGCTTCGCCGTTGCCACTAAGGCTAGCCCACCATTGACGAGCTGATTTCTAGAAGTGCATACCTACATGGCGTAGCTTGGAGGACTCCGTGAAGCCCTCGTCTCCAAAGGCCGCATCAAATTGCTAGATGAAGGCCAATACTTTGTCAATGGCACCAAGGTGCCATCATAGGTGAGAAAAAAGATAATATTACCTCCCTCTTTGAACTTCTTGAGTTTTGGTGACCTTTGCCATGCAGGGTATGATTTGTGATGTCCTCCCCTCTTGTATTCTCTAGGAGAATAGCCATAGATTTCGTCGAAAGAGGAGGGAGGTGAAGAAGAAGGAGAAGAGGGTGACCTCTTTCTTGCCGTTTTCTTCATTTGTTTCCTCTCTTCCCTTTCGGAGTGATGAGGAGAAGGACTATATGTTGATCTTTTCCTCTTGGAAGGAGTTGGGGATCGTTTAGACCGTCGTCTTCGTGGAGCCACATCTTTCAGAGGAACTTAAAGTTTCATTGCTTTCTTGCTCTTTGGATTCCTCCTCTTATATGGGAGAGAGCCTTCTTTTGGGGGTCTCTTCAAGGGGCCTCCTAAGCTCTCTCTCCTCTTGGAGAAGAATGGAAATCCCATAAGCGCGAAGTTGTCGAGTAACTTTGGCTTGCAAAGCAGGGTTGCCCATAGCTTGTTGCAACCTAGTAACAAAAATGATGTCTAAGGCTAGATGACACTACCTAAGTCACTAGAGGTTTCCACCTATTTCCTTGGATGATGGACCAGGACATTGAGGATGTTACAAAAGTAAGAGAATTTAAAGGGCCCTCTACAAACCCTATGGGGGAGCCCTCTAAGCAATTGTGGGCCATTGGATTAATATTTTAAATAGAGCCACATGGCAAAGTCATGTTTTCCCTAGTGTTAAAGAGAGGCTTTAACTAGGAGGTTGCACACTCTCTTATCATCTTAGAGCAGTTTCGTACGGGCGGGAGTGCTACCCTTGTCGTGCATCAACTAGTTCGACATTTACCCATTCAAAGCAACAACCGTTGTGTACGCATTCGCTCGCAGCACCCGACGAGGGTAGAAAATGCAATTTGCAACTCTATCGAAATCGGCAAAGTTGAGCAAGGAAGGCGTAGTTGGCTGTCATCAGCAGACGGGGGTTAAACCATGCCCGTGCAGACGCGCCCTTAAGGTGTGTTCAGACCACACAAAGAGCACCTAGGAAGCTCAAGAGGATTCATTCCCCTCCGATTCACATAGCTCATGGAGTGCATCTTGCTCAAGGCCTTCCAAGAGGCATGTCAAAGATCCAATGTAGGTCCATCTTCTCCACTGCAAAAATGGGTGGAATTGATGCCACCCATTCTCTTGGTGGCTCCGAAAATCAGTGCCTCCCTCATTTCCCAATCTTTTGGGTGCCAAGGAAGAAGCATGCCCTTGTATCTCTTCCTTTTTCCGTAGTGTCTAAACGTTGCGCTTATTTTGTGCTCGAGAGATGGCATAAACTCGAGGGATAAATGTAGTCTCTCATCCTAGGTCAGTGTGACTCATGACTAATCACTTTGTTTTATAATTGGGAGTCATGCATCATGACATGTGAAGGTGTTATCTATAGCTTTGTCTTCTGTTAGGCAACTACGCCCATTTTTGGGGTGTGTTTGATTTAGTTCAACTATGCCGATTTTTGCATAATAACATACCGAGGGCTTGGAACGTGGCTCGTGGGCTTTGTACAACTAAGCAATGTGTGAGCATTGCCTAAGGGCCTTAGAAAGCGAAAGAATAGTAGTCCACTTTATGGCCCAAGATTGGGACATATAGTGCATTCTACTGTGGACATCACAACGTATGATTGAATACTCTTGTTGAACCAATTAAAAAGAGACAAAACTCCCCACCCACTTCAGTCCTCACCACCTAACGCCTTTAGGTGATCCTCTCCAGTATCTTTTTGAGGACTATCCCTTTGCTTACATCAAAGGCAGGCATATATTCTCTAACAAGGACAGCCACAACAACACTCACTGCTAGGCTGCTAGCAGGCTCACATCACCCTGACTATGCTGCTTTGCTCTTGTAAATAAGGGGAGCTCCTCACGGTTAAGTTGGACATCCACATCTCCATGTCCATCTTCGTCGTAACCTTCGTCTTTGTCTCCGTCTTCAATGCTAGGGGTCTTCGTCTTCATCTCCATCTTCGCCTTCCTCTTCTTCGTGTGCATGTATCCGTCGTGGACAACCTTTACAGACTCGAGTTGATTAAACAAGGAGCTGACCTCGAGAACAACAAGCTACTTTTGTTACGGCCAGAGAAGCAAAAAAACTTCAGCAAGGAGGCAATCACATGCCAGAGGAGCTGCCGTTTTGTGCTTGCCTGCCCATAAGCGGCGCTTCATCAACCGAACCTCAACCCCCACACAATCACAATGTCACTGTAGACTGCCTAGGGGCATGAGCATCCACACAACAATGATCTACATTGACCTTCAATGCCATTTCTCACTTTCTTGAAGGCATCAGCTTGAATCTTTCACGTCTCCTACAGTTACCCCTCTGGGCACATCCTTGCAACCCATTGAGCTCAAACACATTGCTTGCACGCAAAGACATCAATTGGTATGGCATAGATCCTTGCGACCCAATGAACTCAAACACATTGCTTACGCTCAAAGGTATTTCACAACATTCGACACCAATATCCTTTACAGTCCACTTGGCAGTGAGCTCAAGCACATTGCATACATACCACGAAGTCTCAGACCTAAAAACCAAATCCTTTGCTGTCCATTGAGCTCAAGTCCATTGCTTCTAAACCCCAGGAAAGAGCAGAGACAATACTCCAACTCCAAGAGATAATCAGCACCACTCGGACTGCTGATTCTTGCCACTCTTGTGCAAAACAAGACCACAGCCAATACAAAGACAAAACCCTTCCCAGAAAAAATCAACATCCATTGTAAACTTTCTCGCCATCAACAATGCCAACCGCGAGCCTACAAAATACTCAAGCTTTACCCATGAAGAGAACACACATAGCAAACACTTGAATAATTAATCCAGACTGTAACGTCTCTCTCATATGCATGATGCCGACACTGCAGACAAAAAAACACATATTTGCACAACTCATTCAACTACAATGTGCACATTTCCTCCTGTCTTATAACAAGCACTCTGCCACCCCCTTTGCAACTGTAAGAAAACTGCCAGGAAAATCAATATATTGACATCAAATACAGCACATTGAATTACAAAGCGACAAACACGCTCGAGTATTCTTTATTTCTCATTAGAGCTCCGATACATAAACAGAGACTTCCTAAGCTTCTCTCCGCGTAAGAGAGAGTACGAGGATGCCACTCAGATCTACACACACTCTCTGAGAGAGTAATAATTGCACTCTCCGCAAGTGTTTAACGTGAGAGGATAGTCTTCTTAACTACAAGATTATTGTAGCCAACACACTATATTCTATGTTGAGCTAGAAAGAGCATGGTTGAATGCTCCCTCTGTGTGTGTAGGCCATAATTTACATACAATTACATACACTCTCTTCATAGGAAATAGCAAGCTCAGCCCTTACAGGGTCAAAGCTTCATAGGGCAATTCAAGCTAAAGATCCTCTCTTCTAGAGGAATACGCATGCTTTAGCATCTGCTCTCTAGGCCATAGGAGGTAAGGTGTATGAGAAGAGTGCTTCTCCCCCCACGTGCGACGAAAGGCATCCTCTCTCTCTAGGTGTCGAGGGCGAAGCTCCTCTGGCAAGTGTAGGAGACAATGCCTCTGGCACTAAGAGAAACATTGATCATGCATTTAGAGACAACAGAGGAATGGTGAGTAAAGATGTTGAGGGTAGTAACTTTGCCGAAGACGGTAACAGCAGTGGTCACCTGGAGGATGCCCGATGCAACGTCGCCATAGAATTGAGCACCTTGCAAGGGAGCAGAGCCCTGGACAGATAGGGTTATTGACAATGTGACGAAGGATTGCGCCGGAATTGAGCCTGTGGGCAGAGAAACGAACCCCACTTGGGCGCCGTAGTAGTAGAGGCAGGCAGTGCTCCCATCCCGCACATGAAAGGTTGCCCTGTTAGGGTTATACATGGAGACCTGGAGAACTAGGGATAGGTTTGCTGAGGTTATCGTTGATGGGTATCCTGCGGAGTAGAGAGAGAGTAGCTGCATTGTGGGTACTTGCACTCTGGGGTCCTTGGGCTTGAAGAGAGAGAAGTAGAGAACTGCCAGAATTACGATAACGATCACTAGAAACACTGTGAGACCTACGCAAGCTAGCTTCTTCACCTTCTGCTTGTGCTTGTAGCTGCCCTTCTCTCCTTTCCCCATGGCTGTGAGTGGTGAGTGGATGTACACGGCGTAAGATTGAGTGAGGAAGAGGAGATTGAGTGAGGAAGAGGAGAGAATGATGAAGCAGAGCAAAAGAATTCTTCTGCGTCTGCGGTAAACTAAAAGGTCTCAAATGCGGGAGCTGAGAGGAATCCAATGGCAACGAACGAACGTCGACGGTGTGTGCATCCGCTCGGTGGGCTTTCACCGGCCAACTAAGCCCTGTGTCACACACGTGCGGTGCCCATTCGTGACATGGCACACTTGAAGTGGTCACGCATGTTTGGTGAAAAAAATATGTCGAAAAAGCATGAGAATATTGGAAATTGAGAAGAGTGCTTCGTTAGCTGCAGTTAGTTGCATTCGCATCGAATTGAGATCGGGCAAAGTACTGGAAAATTGTATATGCCATTTCAACACTTCTCAAATTAAAAAAATCGACAAGTTTTATTATTTGATGCTATTAATTATGTCTAAGATATTTATTAATTGGGAGGAGAGACATTAAAATGAAGGGGGGAGAGAGAGAGAGAGAGAGAGAGAGAGAGAGTTTTTTTAAATCAAAGCGTATTAGATTTTTTTTACCTGAGAGTGTGTTTGGGATACTAATTGTAGTGTTTCAAAGCTGTACCTCACAAAAAACCACAAGGAGCGTTAGAGTTTTGTTAAGCTCAATGTTCATAATCATACAAGTTATCAATGTTATTAATTGCTTGTTGTTCCATTTTTATGTTTCGAAAAAAAGAAAACATATAAGTCTCCTTGCATGGGAGAGTTTGCAGAGTCCTCCCCAATTGCATTCTCAGAAAATGATAATGCTTACTCATCGTACGATTGAATGTAAATCGTTGGTTGCATTTAATCTTCTATATGACCGCACTGCTCTAAACAAACATGATAGTGGAGGCAGAGTGGACATTGCAAAGCCTGAAGCTGCATTACCAAGCTTTAGTATGGAATAGTCGAGAGGGCTCTTTTACAGTGGTAGAGGACCATTTTGAGCGCAATAGGTGTGAGTGCGTGGATGCGGTGCGCGTGCGTAGAGAGTGCGAAGGGGAGAGAGGGAGAGAGAGAGAGAGCACGACACAGGATGTGGGTGGAGCTCCCAAATCTCACTGTGTAAGAACCATGTGAGAATCTGAGTGAGAGCTCCTTATTCTTTGTATATATAAAGAATAAGAAGATAAATGTGGACGGCCGGCCAGTGTCTCACTGTGTGAGCACCATGTGAGAATTTGAGTGAGAGCTCCTTATTCTTTGTATGTATAAAGAATAAGGAGATAAATGTGGGCGGCCGCGGACACTGGCCGGTGAACACAGGCAAAGCACGGTGAGGCACACCGCCTTTACCTAACATTCTCCCACTAAAGGTTGTGTGCCGATAAGTGGCGAGAAGACTAGCCTATAACTAGTATATACAAGAGGTGAGAGAAGATAGATCTCAACCTATGCCCATTGGCTCACTCTGTAACCTCTCTAGTGTAGATGCAACATGCATACCACTAGGACTAGAGCCATGATGACACTCCTCATGCAGGTATCGAGTGATGACCTGCATGGCTCCACTCTGCACAATGCCAGTGTCAGTCATCGCACGACTGTGCGCGTGCATAGAGAGTGCGAAGGGGAGAGACGGAGAGAGAGAGAGAGAGAGAGAGAGAGAGAGAGAGAGAGAGAGAGAGAGAGAGCACGACATAGGATGTGGGTGGAGCTCCCAAATCTCACTGTGTGAGCACCATGTGAGAACCTGAGTGAGAGCTCCTTATTCTTTGTATGTATAAAGAATAAGGAGATAAATGTGGACGGCCGGACACTGGCCGACAAACACAGGCAAAACACGGTGAGGCACACCGCCTTTACCTAACATTCTTCCAGTAAAGATTGTGTGCCGATAAGTGGCGAGAAGACTAGCCTATAACTAGTATATACAAGAGGTGAGAGAAGACGGCTCTCAACCTATGCCCACTGGCTCACTCTTTAACCTCTCTGGTGTAGATGCAACATGCATACCACTAGGACTAGAGCCACGATGACACTCCTCATGCAGGTATCGAGTGATGACTTGCATGGCTCCACTATGCACAATGCCAGTGTCAGTCATCACACAATCGACAACTCCCACTGCAAATGCACCAACCGCATAAGCAAGATCAGGTTTCGAGACCAAAAGGTCAGACATGAGAGACGCAAAAGCCAACGAAACATGCACGATGTGTGGCAACCTATCCCTGTTAGCAACCTCAATGCCATATGCATCCTCATCAGGAACCACCTGACTATGCATCACCATGTCAGCATCGTCTGGCAAAGGTATATATGTTGAGAATGACTGCAAAACCAAAAAATCAGCACCACTGCAATCACACACAGATGTCTAAAGGAAACTGTCGCTCTCAAACGTATCAAACGCATCATAGAACAATGTATCGGTCTCTGGCTCAACTGATGTCATCTCAACGGATGATTGACCAAGGTGTGCATCCCCAGAGATACCAGTGTCTGCGTGAGCATCACCACAAGACAGATGCACAACATGCTCTCCATGCAGCACATCGACAAAAGAGACACGCCTCGTCTCTCGCTCCAAACATGGCTGCAACAAAATCGAGACTACACCATTTCGAACCTCAGACACATACATAGGATATACCAAGCCACTGCGGGCTCCTTTGGCAATCATTAATGAATCGCAATGCATCTGGAAAGACTCCTCTCTAAGCAGTACATGACAACCAAAATCTACCAACTGCCTCACTGAGATCAAGCTCTGTCTCAGCTGAGGAACATAGCGCAGATGACGTAGCATGTATGATGCACCACTAGGCAAAGACAAACAAGCATCTCATGCACCCTCTATGTCAAACGCCGAACCATCGGCCAAGTGCACACAACCAAGTCTCCCACTAGAAAATGTGTTAAACCACTCACGACATGGTGTGACGTGGAAAGCAGCATCGCTATCTAATAACCATTGTGGAGAAAGTGTGCTAACCATAGACAAATCTGCAAGAGGTACACTAGAGGCAAGCGTAACATCACCGTCACTGGCATAGACTGCCACTAGGACTACCTCTCTAACCTGTGCCAAAGTCGTATATGTATCACGCATACATCTCCGCTGTTGTCTAATATGTCTGAAACAACGGCGCTAATGTGCCATGTGTGACCACAATGCCAACAACGCAAGTATCGGTAAGAACGAGACCGTCATCTCTTACTGTCACACAGATCTGCAACCATAAGTGAATGGCTAAGAACCAAAGTATGGTGAGAACTCTGGGAAAAATCTGACAAATTCTCCCCTGTAAACTGAGCAAAACCTCAAGTACAATCTCAACCATAAACCATGCCAAACTGGCAACAAAGTGGGAGGTAACTCGACCACTGCACGATCATCAAACGCATCAAAACCGATGCTCATATATGCCCAAAAGCAACTCCACAATTTGCAAACTCTGCAAGCATAAACTGGGACAAACTACTCAACCGAGCATAAAGCACATAACCATATACGCAAGTAGAGAGCAAACTAGTTTAAAACGCATCCCACAAGAGAAACTGCCTATAGAAATCTGCAAAAACCTATGACTAGCAAAGTCTGTAGCCACACAAGCATACGTAATCCTCACTCCTGCGAGAGTGGGTACAAGAACACCAAACTGTGTCCAAACTGACAAAACCTGTCAATGTGAGAGGCAAGCTCGATCACAAACTATGGCAAGTAAACTCCAGCCACTATCCCATAAAAGCATACACAAAGCAAAAGCTCAAGACACCTGTTGTGTCGAAATCGGTATGCAAGCCAAAACACTAAGAAGATGTCCTCAACTGCAAATGGCTCTACCTGTGACTGCCAAAAAACATGCTCTACCTGTGACTGCTCTACACGTGACTGCCAAAAAACATGCTCGAGGCATACATTGCCGAGCTCAAAATGCAATTGCATGAGTCTCCCTGAGCATCAAACCACATAAGGCATACATTGCATCCTCCCTCGTGTGAGGAAACTTGCAGCAAATACCACTCTCACATCCGAGAGCAAACCATGTGTGGAATCCTCGACACACAGTAAACAGCTGCTGCTGCAGATTTTAGAGGTCAAAATCAGTCCAAATGGATATCACCATTGCGTCCGGAGCGTGCCAAACCCCCAGGTTACACCCTAACCTTGCATAAATCGCATTCCACATGCAAAAGTTATGCAAAAAACACTGTTTTGGAGCCTGAAAAAATGACCTGCGGAAATAAAAATCTGCATTCTTCCTGCAAGTATGGCTGCAGAAAAGCATATACATTTGCAATACACCCTCCTCTCAAGCTTGGGAATGTCCCTCAAGCTTCCATGAGCACAGATCTAGTAGTTGCTCACTGATCTCAAGCTTCCACAAAAAGCGAGCTCACCATAGCCGAAAGCTCACTTTTCTGTAGCACTCCATCTGTCGTGAAGCCAAAGCTCTGATACCAATTGTGAGTGCGCGGATGCGGTATACGTGCGTAGAGAGTACAAAGGGGAGAGAGAGAGAGAGAGAGAGAGAGAGAGAGAGAGAGAGAGAGAGAGAGAGAGCACGACACAGGATGTGGGTGGAGCTCGCAAATCTCACTGTGTGAGCATCATATGTGAGAATCTGAGCGAGAGCTCCTTATGCTTTGTATGTATAAGATAAATGTGGACGGCCCGAAAACTGGCTGGCGAACACAGGCAAAGCACGATGAGACACACCACCTTTACCTAACAATAGGTGCATACTGGAGGCGGGGTGGCGAAGGCGAAGGCGAAGGCTGAAGTTGTGTCACTAAAGCTTTGGTATGGAAGAGCCGAGAGGCTCTTTTACAGTGGTAGGGGACATATATGAGCGCGGTTGTTACGGGATTGACCGAACGGGTGCCCACCTGACCAGACACGTAGGCCGACACCACATTTGTACTCTTATTATTTGGGCGAGCTAGTGTAGTGATACTCTGTGTAAATCCATATTCTAGAGTAGCAGGTCAATTCCCTAAGTTGTAATTATGTCATGATGATTATAAAGGTCCATGTGAGTCGACCACTGGCCATTTAGAAAGCCCTAGTATAAAGGTAAATAAGTCTAATGTGAAAGGAGGCTTATCTTTAGAGGAGAAAGAGCTCTACAGTACGTGTGCTCAAGCTACGAAGTTGCTCCAAGTTATAATCAACTTTTTTAATGACTGATTGATCAGTTTTCAATTCCGAAACTTGCATTGTGTTCCTCTCTCTTTGCAATTTCATTCAAGTGTAAGCATTGTCACTTTTGATGTGGTTCGCGACTATGCATTTGTCAGCCTTAATTGCAGATTTGAGTGCTTAATCACTGTTTTTAGTCGTTTTGACCATAGGAGAGTGTTCCTAGACCATAGGGAAATATTTTTGGATAGTTCTGTTACAATTTTTAGGACTTTTTTCATGATGGATCATAATTTTGGTACCTTGTCGGATTGTGACCAGACTTGCTAGGATAGTGCCTCTAGGTGTCATAGACCTCCTCCTAAAGTTTTGTTGCATTTTGAGTTCGTTCGAGTGCTGAAATGACGTGATGACCTAGAGCGGTGAGAAAGGACATAGGCAGATTTCCCTGATCATTGAGTGATTGATTTTCTTGTTGAGTTATTGCATTGGCTTGTTAGGTTCACTTCTTGAGATTGACAACCTCAAAGAGTCTTCATACCCCATCCAAGTCACTTCCCTAAGTATTTGACATTATGTTAGTGCTCGATAGCTATGCTACAGACGTCCGTCGTGGTGACCCGCTAACATTGGCGCCGCTGCCAGGGATATGATCCTTAGGTGGTGAGTGATTTAGTGCGTATTTAGAGCGTTCTTTTTTGAAAATTTGTCTTCTATTCCATTCACACTTTAGCAGTGAAGCAGCTAGACACGTGATTTAGTGCTTGGTAGAGTCTAGAAGTCGAGGACTTGTTAGTTCTATTCTTGAGAGGTAAAGAGGGTTGTGAGTGAAATAAGTCAAAAGCATTTCATTCTTCGATTTTCTCTATGCTTTCAGAGTGTTATACAATTTTTCGTTTCGACTTTATTTTGTACCGTTTTGTTTGGTTTTGTTTCATGGTTCATTTCATTACTTAGGAGTAGGGTAAGGAAAAACTACCACCATCAAATTTGGGCTAAAAATTTGAGGGAAAAAATGGTAAAAACTATATTTTGGCCAAAATGATCATAACTCCAAAAATTTGAAAATTTGATGGTAGAGACCTCAAAAGTGATCCAAATTCAAAAATTTGTGGATCAAGGGCATCAACATACTCTCTAGAAGCAATTTGAAAAGTTTGACCAGATTTTGTGGAGGAACATGGATCACGATCCATGTACCCCGAAGACCAATTTGGTAGAAAAGTGACCAGTGAGATTGTGCATCAGTGGGACATTGCTCAGATCAAGTTTGCTTGAAAGAAAAACTCAAAAATCACATCAAAATTGGCTAATAGGGCAAAAACAACAAAAAAGACATTTCAGACACAAAATTTGAGGGGTTTTCAACTTTTTGGGATCCAAATTCAAAAAGGGGTGAGATTTGGCTTCTACAGGGAATAGAGAACCTGCATAACAAAATTCATAAAATGTTGTCAAACATGGATCATGATCCATGTACCTTATGACATTTGGGACTGATTTTTTACAAGTACATCCTTGATAACTAGTGGAACAACTTTGCCAAAAGGGACCATAGCAAAAATTTGCAAAAAGTTGATCAAAACACCAAAATTCGGTCAAATAGCCAAAACCGCAAGCAGATACAAAATTTTACTTTTGGTTGGGAAAAAGTGATTCAAATTCAAAAATATTTGGGAAAGAGTATCACCATAGCATGGACTATAAGATGACCAAGTTTCATGTCAAAATGAGCTCAAACATGGATTGCGATTCATGTACCTCATCAAAAAGTTTTGGTTGAGATTTAAGCAGTAGGTAGCTAGTACCATTTGAAACAACTTTCCCAAAAGAACCATTTGCAAAAAAGTATAGAAAGTGGTCAAAAGAGCAAAAAACTTTTCATTGTCAAAACCTTCATGCAGACTGTAGAATTTACTTTTGGTTGGGCAAAAGTGATCCAAATTCAGAATTTTTTTGTGGAGCAAGCTACAAACATCATAAGCTGTCAGCACACCAAAGATCAAGTCGAAAAGTGGTGGAACATGGATCGTGATCCATGTACCTCCGGAGAAATTTTTGGATAGAAACTTTTCCATCCTATAACAGAAACCATTGTGAATAAAAGTCCCAAAGAAGCATTGTCAAAAAAGTTCAAAAAGTAGGTCAAAAGAGTAAAAACTAGTTGAAAGTGAAACCCTAAAACAGACCTAGGGATTGACTTTTGCATGTCCTAAACATGTCCAAATCACACAAAAACCATATAGCAGTGATCAAGACACCAAGGGCAAGCTGTGTGTCGTCTCATTACTATCTGACACATAGGTACATGGATCGTGGTCCATGTTCCTCTGTCACCAATTGGTACCAAACTTGTACCATAGCTAGAGCACATCATAAGGATCCTATTGGCCTTTTCAAAAGTGAATTTGGATATCAAAAACCAAGTCAAAAGCCTATCATACTAACAAAGTGCTAGAACTGACCTAATTTTCAATCCAGAGGTCCATTTTTTAAAAAATTGATACCATATGACCTACTAGTCATGCTGATTCTAATGGTATCAAGAAAAGTCAATTTGGGCTTCAAACATGGATCGCGATCCATGTGCCCATAGTAACAACTTAACCTAAAGCTTTCCAAATCAATAGTGCATACACAAGGAAACATATCCACAAGCCTAGTTGTGAAAAAAATGAGCAAAATTGGGTCAAAAGGAAGCAAAACAGGTGACAGATAGAAAACCGCAGTGCAGGCCTAGTGTTGGCAATTTGATCTATCAAAACAAGTCCAAGTCCAAAAAGATATGAGATTTAGCTTGTGGACATAGACTGCAACAAGCTTCCAAGAGATCAAGTCCAAAAGTGGTTGAACATGGATCGCGATCCATGTACCTCAACCCCAGAATTTGATGAAAATTGGTACATAGCCTGCATATGACCTTGTCTACATACGGTCAAAATTTGAGAAAATTTGGAGAAAACAATTTGACAGAGGAACACGATCCATGTTCCTCAGCATAGTAGGGGTATTTGAGGATGATCTTATAGACATACTCCATGTATACGAATACTCTCATGTTCATAGCCAATCATGAGTATGGTTCGAAGAACATTCTTCCCAGGCAAGAATAACCATTGGTTGGATCACCAACTATGAGACAAGAAGGTCCATGTTAATACGCTCATGTTCATAGCCAATCATGAGTATGGTTTGAAGAACATTCTTACCAGGCAAGAACAACCATTGGCTAGATCACTAGCTATGAAACAGAAGGTCCATGCTATGAATGTGAAGGTGACCATTGGGCACGAGGTTGTCCAAACAAGGGTTCACAAATAGAAATATTTGTATTCTGTGATGGTTGTGGGAAAGACCATCTACTCCAACACTATGCTAAAAATCCAAACTACACAGGGAAAGCAACAATGAATGTGGTAGGCGTGATGCCTTCTTCAAGCGGATCCGAGGTAGAACCCAGAATTCCTTTAAAGGTAATGGCTTGAGCTCACGCTCAAGAAGCTGCCAAAAAAATGTAGTTGTTCAAGAACCCACATCGCCACCTCAAATAGAAATAAAAAACATATTGGTAGAATTGGAAGAAAATATTGAAAAGCCAAACGGGACAAAATGAAAGCAAAGTGGCTGAAGGATAAAACAACTTTAGAAACAGAACTGCATCAAACAAAAGAACAGCTTGTATGAGAGCAAGAAAGCAAGAAAAATGCAAAGGGACCTAAAGAGTCAAAGACTAACTCGAGAGGTTCAGTCTTGGTGGACAAAGTCTTTGAACCTTTAGATGCAATTTTGAAGGCCTATAAAGATAGGCTAAAACCCAATCATGTCCAAGAGCATAGATGGCTGACGTATCCTCATCCAGGGTAAGAAAAAGAGAGTTTGCAAATGTGCAAGGAGCTCATCCAAGCATCCCAAGCTCTTATGGAATCACATGCTCCAGGTGCTCCAAAAACGGAGGTGCTAATCCGCAACAAAATCCAGGAAATGGAGAGCCAAGATGATTGCAAGACCTAAAATGGATGGTGTGCATGTGTGTTTGATTGACTTGGGATGATTCAATTGGTACCCAATTGAAGATGATTTTATGTATTACCATTGTCATGTATGCCAATTTGATATGGTAAAAATTTCATTAATTTGTGCATTTACAAGTTCATAATCACAAGCATGTAGCTTGCAAGCTTAGACGACAAACCAACTTAGGTTTGGATGATTGTTATATGGGATATGAGCAACTTAAGGTTGCAATGATTGAAAAAAATTGAATTTCTATTGGACCAAAGAGAATTTACCGATCACTCATTTGGTATATATGCACCATCCAATTGATCAAATTGAAACCCATCCTTGTGCATGAATTTCTTCTTCAAAAGTGTGCCAAATGATTTCCACTAGGAAGCGATGTGAATAAAGAAGGGACTAATGTATTCAAAGCACGAATTGATGATTTTTAATTTGATAAAGTTCTTCGTCAGGATTGCATAATGTGTAATACATGCTTGCATGTGTATGTGCAAAACTCAAATGAGTGTAAGTTGAACTAATTGTGATGATGGAAATTTGGCTTCTTGTGCATGTACGAATTCTATTTTTTCGAGTGTGTCTATGAATGGGTACCAAAGCAAAAGAGTATTTTGGTGATTTTGTGTATGATAAGTTCACTCCCAATCCCTTGCTTTCGTAGCCGTGACAACCGCTTCTTAAGGGTGACTTAAAGAAAAGAAAAGGAAAAAAAAAAAAAACACACACACACACACACACACAATCAATGCACTCTGGAGTAAACCATGCAGAATTCAAATTTCAAAGCACAAACTTGCCCCACCATCTTTGGCTACCCTGAAATCATGCAATCATGGCCTCACGTTCTAGTTTTGGCTCGAATTGGTGCACCCAATTGATGGCGCAAGACTGCTCCAGCTCACTGGCAAGCCCACCTTTAAATTTTAAAGGTGCCCATTTCAATCGTGATTATCCACACACACACACACACAAGCTCGCGATACCCTTGTTGGCACATAGGCTGCCACTTTTGGCGACTTCTCTGGCCCACCACACACGCTCACACACACACACACACACACCGCTTGTATGCTTGCATCTTATCTACCTCTACCTACCGTACTCGCTCGCAGCCCCACACAAAGCCACTGTCCCCACTACTCACAGAATTGCAGCCCACCAAGCCCAATTGACCATGCTACTCTCTATTTTGGCTTGCTGTTGCGGCCCTGCTTTGTTGATTCCATTCTCTCACACTGCCAGACACAAACACACACACACACACACAAACACACACACACACACACACACACACACACACACACGTTTTGCGACTTCGTCCTGTTTCAATTTCCAGCATAGCCAATGCGTGTGCAGCTCGTCATCAAAGTTCACTAGCCTTGGGCCTATTTTCCTCTTGCTCTGCTCGCAATTCCTGCAACCCATGCCATGCCATGCCATTTCGAGCACAACTAGCCTCGCACACCTCACACCCACTGTCGCTTGCAAGTTGCCCACACTCTCAATCGGCTCATGTCACATAAACACGCCATTCCCCACCAAAGCTGCAAGAGGTGCCCTTGAGTACTTTGTCGCCCGACAAAATACCAAATTACTCACTTCATAGCTGAGGGAGACAAGACAACACGCTGCAATTTGTGCTCAAATCAAGTTGCAGGCAGCACCTATATTATGTCATGAGAACAAGGAAATCTCTGCATCAATGATTGGCTCAACTCCTACCTTACCCTATGCCCCAGTCGACATGCTGTTCCTCGATCATGGCCCCTTGTGGAGAGCTGATGAACCCACAGGGCGCTCGTGCTTCACATTGCAATTGCACAAAGCTCGCATCCATTAAATTCAATCGAGTTCAAAAATCTTGAGCCATATTAATCCTCGTAAGGGTAGTCTCCCATAGGCAACTCTTCAAAAACCTAAAATTTTCATTTTTGGAGCCCATGGGCCATGGCTAATTTTCACCCATTTCGTCTAGACCTTCACTCACATTTGAGTGCTACTGGATAATAAATGGCCATTACACCATCACACACCCACTCACAAGCTATGTCTTTCTTGCCCTCTCTCCCTTAATTCATTGTAGACAATCCCCAGAACAAGAAAAAAATTTAAAATTATGTTTTGTATGAAAAACTTGCTATACAAGAGCATGAGGGACATGAGCATTTTGTGCAATTCATTGAGATGATTCGAACATTTTTTGTTTGCTTTGTATGGAAAAAACTTGCTACATAAGAGGCATTGATTGTGTGTGCCTATATTGCAACATTGAGAATTTTGCATTGAGATTTTCAACTGATCATTATTTTAGCGTTTTTGATTAAAAGTCTCATTGCACTAAATGTCAAGCTCTTTTATAAATGCATAAGGGCTTCACTTTTGAGAGCTACAATTGACAGTGCAGGGATGATTGGTGAAAAGTGTGTATCAGAACTTGGGCTTGACATCGTTTTTTCATCTTAGTGTTTGATATTAATGTAAAACCCCTACATAGCACTAAAATTTGGGCTTCTTGAATGATCAAAAGAGAGCATTTTGGGGTTATGATCGATTGCGCATTTTTTAGTGCTTACTTTAAATGACAAATCCTTAAAAGCACTAACATATGAGTTGTTTTGAAGGGATGTGGCAAGATCGAACTTCTATTGATCCAAGGGGTCATCATTACAAAATATTGCAAAATGTGGCTAGTTAGAGCCATTCCATTTCTTTGGATTAAAAGTTGTAAAAATTCTAGGTTTAAGTTTTGTCTAAATGCAAATGTTTTCATTTTAGCTAGTGTTTACCCAAATTTTTTGAGAGCTTTCAAGTAAAATTTGTCTATTGTGAGCCATTCATTTTCATTCCATTAAAAGTTGAAATCATCTCTAGCTCATAGCATGCTTAAAATTTGTAAAATTTCATGTGAGCTAGTTATTAGCCAACTTGTTTGGATATTTTAAATTGTAAAATTCGGCTTTGAATAGCCACTTTATTTCATCAAAGTTGCATTATTTTCAGCTCTTGCTTGTTTTTAAATTCCATTTTTCATTGAGCTAGAAACTAATCAACTTTGAATCATGCATAGGAGATTGTAAAAATTGTAAAATTTGCTTATGTAGAAGCATTTTATCTCCCTCATTTTGATATGTATGCATAAATTTGCTACAAAGAGCATCATCTACATAACCAAAGGTATTTTCTTCCCTTGGGTTTTTTCCCTTTGGCAAATTCGGGTATGCAAGACCCTAACTTTAGGTTTTCATTAATGTTTTTTCTGTGTGTTTTTGGCTTTCAATAAAAGGCCTTTGGAACTTGTGTTTACACTTAGCTTCAAAAAGCTTCTTTTGCAAATAAAAAAGATCAATTACTCCTTGTTATTAAATATCTAACATCTAACCAACCCAAATGATTTTCTCATATTAAACTGATCATTTAATGTGGAATAATAAACGGAAACAAGGGTTAGAATATAGACATGTGCTTACGGATCTATCTCAACACGGGGCCAATGGTAAAGGGGCCCAAATAAGAGATGGTCTATCAAAGAGCAAGGTTAACTAATGGAGCTTAAAAGACCTTAGGGTTAGCTTCATTAAAGACCTCCAATGTTTAGTGTTAAAAGTCCTTTGACCTTAAGCAAGAGCTTGAGGTGGGAGCCCGACCTAAACTTGTCTTTGACCTAAAGCAAGCTAGGGTTGTGCTTGAGGTGGGAACCTGACCTAAAGGCAAGCTAGGGTTGAGCTTGAGGTGGGAACTCCACCTAAAGGTGCTTCTCATGCTTGATGACTAAGGTACTTGAGGTACTTGTCATACTTAATGAGGAAGTTTCTTGAGAAGCTTCCTATGCATGGGGGGTAAGATGCTTGAGTCAAAAAGAGACGCTACACACTTAATGAGGAAGTTGCTTGAGAAGCTTCCTATGCATGGGAGGTAAGATGCTTGAGTCAAAAAGAGACCCTACACACTTAATGAGGAAGTTGCTTGAGAAGCTTCCTATGCATAAAAGTCCCAAAGTTAGGGGAATCTTTGACCTAACCTTCCACTCACCCAAGGGGCACCCTTTTCTAAAAGGGCACATGGGACACATGTCAGACTCTCACTAAGCTTAACCACATGGTGTGCTTGAATGCTATTGGTTGGGGCTAAAGAGGGGCCCAATGAGCTTCTACTTCCATCCAACAAATATCTAGATATTTTCAAGCTCTCTCTCTCTCTCTCTCTCTCTCTCTCTCTCTCTATCTCTCTCTCTCTCTCTCTCTGTCTCTCTCCCTCTCTCTCTCTCTCTCTCTAAGGGGTAAGGAGGAAACTTGTCAAAAGACTACCATGTACTTGACTGCATGTTACATGTGATTGGCTAGGGAAGGAGGGGTCCAATGAGCTTGCAACATGTAGAAAAGTCACCACTCGCTCAAAGCAAGGAGGGGGGGTGCTAGGGGGATATACTCCATACACACACTCATTTGCAAGGGCATTCTCACTTGGTGAAAGTTGAGGAACACCACCTCCTTCTCCAAGCTAGTGAGAAGTGAGAGCCTACATCAACACTCTTGGCTATGGAATGCAAATCCAACCAAGATCCATGCTTGAATGCTTAAGCTTGCCATCCTCTCCATCTCCATTACTATGCTATTATGTATGCTAGCAAGAAGAGCAATGATAAATGAGGAACTATTTCTTTCTCCTATGATATGTTTCTTCTTCCTCTTCCCTACCCTCATTCCCCGCTAGATCTCTCCACCTTTGAAGGTGTTTGAGGCCTTAGGACTGAGGCTTGGGATAGTTAATGCTTTCTACAAGTTTATGTTATGCTTGTGATGCATGAAGATTTCCATCTTCATTGCATCATGTAGGTCACAAGGAACACAAAGATTGTATTGTACCAAGTCTCTCTTGATGGGAGAAACTATAATACAAATGCCTATTGGAGGGGGGACCGGCTCCATATGAATCCTGTCCTCAACTATTGTCATGTTCTCTAAACTCTCTCTCTTGCAAAAGTATTGTTCATGCTAAGTTAACTAAGTACCATGTTTATGTTACTACCATCAATTAAGTTCACTCGCTATGCTCACAAAGTAATCTCTCAAAAGTGCTTCACCTAATTTCCTAATTCTGCTACTCTCAAAGTTCATAGGCCATTTCCATTAGATTGGTATCGGAGCATTTGGTTTCTCTTTTCTTGCTTAAGAAGAGAGGTCCTTAAGTAGCCTATTAATGGTTGTTTTTGTTAATTATATTAGGGTAAGTGGGTCTAGGATCTATTATTGGTTTTGTTGAGCCCACTGTGTGGGATATGGTGCACACCTTGAGAGCGTTGGTCTTAATAATGGAGTCTATTTAGACTTGCCTTCGGCTTTATCATTATTGAGCCATAAGAAGTCCAAAAGGAGCTATCCCTCGGCAACTTCGCTATATTAGACTCACTCCACTACTCGCTATAATTAACCAATTCGAGCCATGGGTGTAGATACTTAAGTGCCTATTTTCAAAGGCTAAGGGGAGTAGCAACTAAGGTTTTGAATTGCCAAAGCATATACTAAGTAAACATATAAGTTTAATTAACATAGCTGACAATAACCAAGAGAGTAGAATGAACATTGATAACTTTGATTTTGCACATGAAGGTGCCAATGATGATGCCCCCATGTTTGTTAATTATCTTGTCACTAGGTCGCAACAAGCTATGGGCAACCCCACTTTGCAAGTCGAAGTTACTCAACAACTTGTGCTTATGGGATTTCCTTTCCTCTCCAGAGGAGAGAGAGCTTATGAGGCCTCTTGAAGAGACCCCCAAAAGAAGGCTCTCTCCCATACGAGAGGAGGAATCCAAAGATCAAGAAAGCAATGAATCCCTAAATTCCTCCAAAGATGTGGCTCCACGAAGAAGGCGGACTAAAAGATCGCCAACTCCTCCCAAGAGGAAACGGTTAACCCATAGTCCTTGTCCTTGTCACTCCAAAAGGGAAGAGAGGAAACCAAGGAAGAAAAGGGCAAGAAATAGGTCACCCTCTTCTCCTTCTTCTTCACCTTCCTCCTCTACGGATTAAAGCTATGGCTATTCTCCTAGAGAATATAAGAGGGGAGGACATCGCAAATATTACCCTGCATGGCGAAGGTCACAAAAGATCAAGAAGTTCAAAGAGGGAGGAAAGAGTATCTCTTTTCTCACCTATGATGGCACCTTTGGTGCTACGGACAATGTATTGGCCTTCATCCAACAATTTGATGCGGCCTTTGGAGACGAGGGCTTCATGAAGTCCTCCAAGCTATGCCATGTAGCTATGCACTTCCAAAAATCGGCTCGTCAATGGTGGGCTAGCCTTCGTGGCAATGGCGAAGCCCCAAAGACATGGAAAACTCTATGAGTTTCCATTATGAAGCAATTCCTTGCAAGCGATGCAAAGGACAAAGTGCTCACCAAATGGCGAAGTTTAAGGCTTCTCTCTCATGAGTCTATCCACAAATATATGGACAAGTTTTGGGATTTACATCTCAAGGCTACTGTCTTTCAAAAGATAGACTTTGCTGAGAAAAAACAACAATTCTGTGTTGGATAACCTCAAGAGATGGCCGAGTATGTCAACTCTCAACGGCCTGACTCTATCAGCGAAGTAATCCACCATACCATGGTCGCTTCACGCATCAATTTCCAACAAGGGGTTAGACGGAATGTCAAACCCATGGAAAATAAATAAAAAAGTGATGCAAAGGGAAATTTTAATGCCCGAAATTTTTCCCACGGCCATTCCAACAACAACAACAATCGGTACAATCGGTCCAAGGAGAAAGGAGTTTACAAAGGTAAAAATAAACTCTCTCCTGAAGAGCTTGAAACTTTTCACAAGGATCACAAATATTTTAAGTGTGGGGAGCAAGACATGGCTATCGTTCTTGCCCCAAAAGAAATGCTCGCAATGAGACTCCTAGAGCTTCCACTATCAAAGCTCCAAAAGAGGATACTCATTGCAAACGATCACCTCTCTCCTATGCTTGGGGAAAGGTAACGGAGCATGATGCCTTCATCTTGTACCCTGGGTCTACTCTCAACTTCATATCAATGGAGTTTGCCACCAAGTTGGGCATTCAAGCTTTTGAGATGGGAGATGCTGTAATTGCCGATGCCACTTTCAAGGGACAGCAAGCCTCCGTTACTCCCTTGATTAAGAAGTTGAGGCTTCATGTCCAAAGCTATGTCGACAAAGAAGACTTCTTTATTTCTCCTCTCCAACATGAAACCAGCATGAAGTTCCCTAAAAGGAGAATCTACTTCACCTACATGGGAAAGAATGTGTATATAGATGCTAATGAGTCTGGTCGTACTATACCACTTGTAAATCCTCTCGCCCTTGATAAACCAATGAAAAGCTCAGTTTCTGTGTACATGATTTTTATCAAAGAATCTCTCAAAGGTCCTAATGTCTCATCGAAGGTGAATGGTAGGAATCAAGAAGAGTTAGACTTGTCTAACTTTCTAAAAGGATTCCAAGATGTGTTCATCGATGATATCCCTATGGACTTACCTCCAAAACGAGGGGATGATGACCATCGAATTGAGCTCCTATCACGAATCTCACCGCCTAGAAAACCTCCCTATCTAGTTTCACAAGCTCAACAAGAGGAGATCATGAGGCCAGTACAAGAATTGGTAGACAAAGGAATGGTGAGGCCTAGCTCCTCTCCCTTTTTCTCTCCAGTCCTTTTAGTGAAAAAGAAAGATGGTACATACTGCATGTGTGTGGACTATCGCGCACCAAACCATATCACTATCAAAAATAGATTTCCTGTACCTTGGATAGAAGATCTATTTGATAAGCTACAAGGCTCTACCTACTTCAGTAGGATTGACCTTAAAAGTGGCTACCATCAAATAAGGATAGTGAATGAAGATATCCTAAAGATCGCGTTTCATACAACGTTTGGCCTTTATGAATATCTAGTCATGCCTTTTGGCTTGACTAATGCACCAGATACATTCAATCAATTAATGGAGAAAATTTTTAGACCCTACCACAAATGCACTGGAGTGTTCTTTGATGATATCATCATCTACTCCAATTCCTTGAAGGAACACAAGCAACATCTCCAAGTGATTTTTCAAGCATTAAAAGGGAGAATAAGCTTTTTCTCAATCAAAAGAAAAGCGAACTTTTCCTTCAAGAGATTCAATACTTAGGTCATATTATCTCTCAAGATGGTATCCGTATGGATCCATCAAAGTTGGAGGTAATAAAAGCATGGCCTAATCGAAGGAATCTACATGAGCTAAGAGGCTTTAGTGGTATGTGTGCATACTATAGACGCTTCATAGCAAAATTCTCTCAAATAGCAGGACCATTACATGAATTAACAAAGAAAAATGTTAAGTATTCATGGACTGCTAAGGAGCAAAGTGCTTTTGACAAGCTCAAAGAGAAGCTTACCTCCCAACCAGTCCTTATGCGTTTGGATCTCTCAAAGACATTTGAGGTCCAATGTGATGCTTGTGGTGATGGCCTTGGAGCGGTCTTGCTTCAAGAAGGGCATGCCGTAGCATATGAGAGCCGAAGGCTCAACATGGATGAACGGGTCTTAGGCATTTATGAGAAAGAGCTGTTAGCTGTTCTACATGCCCTAGACACATGGAAGCACTATCTATTGGGGACTCCATTCATTTTACGAATAGACCATTAAAGCCTCAAGTACTTCATGACGCAAATAAAGCTCTTGGACAAACAAATGAGGTGGACAAATTTACTTTCACAATTTAATTTCCACATTGCTCACATTGCTGGTAAGCACAATCAAGTGACTGATGCATTTTCACGACGACGACCAAAAGTTAATGCTCTGTCAATAGCAACTCACAATGATCTATCTTCTATAATAGATGAGTATGCTACTGACCCTGACTTTAAAGACATAATGTCAGCTCTTGCTTTGGGGAAGAAAGAGGAACCATTTACCTTGCAGGATGGTTATCTTCTCCATGGCAATAGGCTATGCGTTATGTTAGGAAATAAGACGTAGCTAAATAGATAATCGAGTAGATTACTTAATGGAGAGAGACAAATTTATATACACGAGATTATAGAGTAGAGAGAGAGAGAGAGAGAGAGTACACATGATATACGTGGTTCACCCAATGTGGGCTACGTCCACGAGAAAGCAGCCACTCAATGGCTTTGGTACTTCAAAACAAGAAGTAGTTTACAAAGGGATTATACCCTTTTGGAGCTCCCGCCTTGCTTCACTCTCACCACCTCACACCCACCTTGTTGCATCAACTTCACACTCTAAAATGTGTGTAGAAATGGCCTCCTTTTATAGGCCAAAAGGCCTACCCTCTCTCATGAGAGGCAGCCATGTGTAGCCGCCCTTGTGTAGATAAGTCCAAATCGGGGACCCTCCAATCCGCCCATGTGTGGCCGCCCTTGAGAAGACAAGTCCGCTTTTGAATTCAGCCACCGGCCATTAAATTCAGCCTCCGGCCATTGACTTCTGACCACCGGCCACCGGCCAACTGGCAAACCGACCGATCGTTTTCTGACCACTTTCCAGCTGCCGTCCGGCCATAATATTCCGACGAAGGAAAAAAAGAGTATCGGGGGCCCTAAAGTTGCCCATGAATTTTGGCCGTGAAAATTTTGGTTTCCGACGAGTGATTTTCCTTCACACACGATGGCTTCACCTCATAATGGAGGCCTTACAAATGTGCGCTTTTACCACAAAAAATTACAAGGGGTAAATCAGGCTCCATACTTAACATGTTACCCACTCCCTTCGTGAGAAAGTCATGTATGAATCCCATGCTCCTCCCTATGCGGGGCATAGAGGCATTCAACCTACTCTTCGAGGAGTAGAGACGTACTTTTCTTGGCCTACCATGAAAGTGGACATACAAGAGTATGTTTCAAAATGTGTGGTATGCCAAAAGGCCAAGTATGATAGAGGGAAGCAACCTGGATTACTCCAATCATTGCCAATCCCTAATTCACCATGGGAGAGTATATCCATGGATTTTATCTTTGGATTACCCAAATCTATCCATGCGAATACGGGAATATGGACAATAGTCGACAGGTTTAGCAAGCAAGTACACTTTATCCCTATCAAGAAGACTATTAAGGCACACCAAATGGAAACTCTCTTCATATCACATATTTTCAAACACCATGGATTGCCAACATCCATTGTGTCAGATAGAGATCCTAGAATGACCAATAATTTTTGGAAAGGTCTCTTCAAAATATAGGTACAAGATTGAATTTCTCTTCGGCCTATCACCCACAAACGGATGGCCAAAGTGAGAGCCAATCTTACGATTCTTGATCTACTAAAGGCCTATGTTACAGAAGTAGATCAACGCTCACAATGGGAAAAGTACTTACCTCTTGTAGAGTATGCTTATAATAATACTATCCATACTTCTACAGAAAAAGCACCTTTTGAACTCATAGAGGAAAGACCTAAAAGACTCTTGCCAAAAATTAGCCATTCCTCCGACATTAGTTTCGACACCGGTCCGGCGGCTACTCGGCTAGTGTGCTTTCGCCCAGCGGCAAAAGACGGCGTCGATGACCATTTCTCGACCTCGACACAACAAGAGACGGTTAGAGCGAGAGAGAGCGGCATCGACTCTCCTCTACCCCCATCCGGAGCGGCCCGGCTTCGACATAGTTTCCACGGCCATTATGGCTCCTACAGCCCATTCCAGAGCGGGTTTTTTCCTCGAGCGCACTTAGCTCTTGGTAGGTGTTTCCGATCGACATGTTTACTGACCGATGAGATAGTGTTTATCAATTTCCAAAGTACATGGGAAGATCTTCGCTGCTGATGAGTATAGCCGTGACCTGCAAGCATCTTTTCAAAAGATTAAGGAGGCTATATCCATCTCCCAACTAAGGGCAAAAGCTGCTGCTGACAAATGTGGGATAATAGACGGGAACAAGGGTTATAATATAGACATGTGCTTACGGATTTATCTCAACACGGGGCCAATGGTAAAGGGGCCCAAATAAGAGATGGTCTGTCAAAGAGCAAGGTTAACTAATGGAGCTTAAAAGACCTTAGGGTTAGCTTCATTAAAGACCTCCAATGGTTAGTGTTAAAATTCCTTTGACCTTAAGCAAGCTAGGGCTGAGCTTGAGGTGGGAACCCAACCTAAACTTGTCTTTGACCTTTAGCAAGCTACGACTGTGCTTGAGGTGGGAACCTGACCTAAACTTGCCTTTGACCTTAGGCAAGCTAGGGCTGAGCTTGAGGTGGGAACTCCACCTAAGGTGCTTGTCATGCTTGATGACTAAGGTACTTGAGGTACTTGTCATACTCAATGACGAAGTTGCTTGAGAAGCTTCCTATGCATGGGGGGTAAGATGCTTGAGTCAAAAAGAGACGTTACACACTTAATGAGGAAGTTTCTTGAGAAGCTTCCTATGCATGGGGGGTAAGATGCTTGAGTCAAAAAGAGACCCTGCACACTTAATGAGGAAGTTGCTTGAGAAGCTTCCTACGCATAAAAGTCCCAAAGTTAGGGGAATCTTTGACCTAACCTTCCACTCACCCAAGGGGCACCCTTTTCTAAAAGGGCACATGGGACACATGTCAGACTCTCACTAAGCTTAACCACATGGTGTGCTTGAATGCTATTGGTTGGGCTAAAGAGGGGTCCAATGAGCTTCTACTTTCATCCAGCAAATATCTAGATATTTTCAATCTCTTTCTCTCTCTCTCTCTCTCTCTCTCTCTCTCTCTCTCTCTAAGGGGTAAGGAGGACACTTGTCAAAAGACTACCATGTACTTGACTACATGCTCCATGTGATTGGCTAGGGGGAGAGGGGTCCAATGAGCTTGCAACATGTAGAAAATTCACCACTCGCCCAAAGCAAGGAGGGGGTTTGCTAGGGGGATATACTCCACAGACACACTCATTTGCAAGGGCATTCTCACTTGGTGAAAGTTGAGAAACACCATCTCCTTCTCCAAGCTAGTGAGAAGTGAGAGCCTATATCAACACTCTTGGCTATGGAATGCAAATCCAACCAAGAGCCATGCTTCGATGCTTAAGCTTGCCATCTTCTCCATCTCCATTACTATGCTATTATGTATGCTAGCAAGAAGAGTAATGATAAGTGAGGAACTATTTCTTTCTCCTATGGAATGTTTCTTCTTCCTCCTCCCTACCCTCATTCCCCACTAGCTCTCTCCACCTTTGAAGGTGTTTGAGGCCTTGGAACTGAGGCTTGGGATAGTTAATGCTTTCTACAAGTTTATGTTATGCTTGTGATGCATGAAGATTTCCATCTTCATTGCATCACGTAGGTCACAAGGAACATAAAGATTGTATTGTACTCTTGATGGGAGAAACTATAATACAAATGCCTATTGGAGGGGGGACCGGCTCCATATGAATCCGGGCGTCAGCTATTGTCATGTTCTCTAAACTCTCTCTCTTGCAAAAGTATTGTTCATGCTAAGTTAACTAAGTACCATGTTTATGTTGCTACCATCAATTAAGTTCACCCACTATGCTCACAAAGTAATCTCTCAAAAGTGCTTCACCTAATTTCCTGATTCCGCTACTCTCAAAGTTCATAGGCCATTTCCATTACACTTCTCTACACAAAAGGGATGCTTGCTCAAGGATGCTCAAAAGAGCATGAATAGGTGTAATCCTTCCATGTTTTTTCTCTTTTGTTCGTCTCTCCATTCTCTATGCTTGGCTTAAGTACTTTTTGCTTCTAATCTATGGTTCTTTCATGTTCAAAAGCTAAGCACCCATCAGAAAATTAGGTTTTATGTGTGCTAATCATAGGTAATTGGCCTTGATCTTAGGGTAATGTAGGTTCATTTCTCATTAGCCCTAGACTCTTAGTGATAGTCTTAATACTCCATTCATTTTTTAACATGACCTAGGGCTATGATTAGGCTTTAGTCCTTTAGTCCAATTGCCATAAACATCTCATGTTGTGAACGCATGGAATGGCCACAACTCGATGTTTGGTCACTCTTCTCTGTGAAGGAGAAGATGCTTTCTGATATTTTCTCTTCATTAGTAGGGCTTCAGTAGGGCTCAATTGGTGTTGCTCCATGCATGTTTTTGTACACTTGTTCAAGACATTGCCATTCAATGTCATACCTACTATGTTTTGTAGGAAGAATGTTATGTATGAAGCACTAAACTTGTACTTGGAGATAATTTGGGCAATGGTTGAGGGAGTGCACCAAGGAGATAAATACAAGTGTAAGGTGGGGGCTTCAAGTATCGGGATATGAGATCTTAAAGTGCGCACTACTTTGTGCCTATGCTTCCACTATGAGTGTTGGATGTGTAAGAGTGGACGGTGGATATCCCTACAATATAGTGTTGTTGATTTTGTGACATTTGACATGCCCTTTACTTTTTCAAATGGTGTTTCTCAGATTGTGCAACTCAGTGACCACTGGACTCTCTTCAACATACAAGAACACCTGATTATGTTTGTACTTTTGTCTCAATTGGCAAAAGGTCAGTTCAATTTTTGTGTTGCCTAGCATCGAAAGATCCACACAATTGTGATTCCTTCTTTTCTTAGAGGACACCGAATATGTTGGACGCAATGATTTTCATGGCTTCTTCACTCACATAGTCAATTTATAAAAAACCATGCAACACCACAATGAAACTTTTCATGACATCATAGAGTATATGCTTTGAGTATGATGTGAACTTTGAAGATAACGCCATGCTGTGGTTGTTATGTGATTTGATTTGCTACATCCACAAGGGGGACACTACATTTTCAAAGAGACTAGACCGCTTTGAGGCAATTGCAAAAGAGGCAAACCACTTCCGCCAAGTGACAAAGGAAGTTGCAGACTCCTTCAAGATGCAGAAAATTGGGCAATCTTTCTTGTCTAACATTTCCACTCTCTACTTCCTTGTCAATGAGGAGCCCTCCTTGGAGGAGATGGAGATCCCGCATACATCTGGCACTGGGTGGGGTGCTTCCGGATCGTAAAAATCCCAAGCTCACCCCTATAGATGTCCCGAGTGATCAAAGAATGCAAGCCGCCAAATTTCCCCACGACTTGGAAGGGGAAATTGCAGTGAGAGAGTAGATTGCCAGCGCCTTCAAGGTGCCCGACCCCGTCTAGTGTGACCCAACTCCAATACCCAAAGTGGAGATCAACCGCCTCAGCAACATAATTATTGAAGATGAAGAGTATTTATTCTTGCATGATTTGGAAAAGGCTTTTGGTGTCCGGCTAGATGAGTGCCTTAGCCTCATATGCACCAAGATGGAGTTCCCCCTTTTGATTCTACACTAGAACCTACAGATGACAAACTGCTTCCATTGGGGGACTTTGTTGCTGACACAATTGCACTAGTGACAACAGATATTCTGGATACAAAGCAGAGTCAAGTCACAGACGAGGAGTTTGTTGCAACAGAAGCCAAGGTTGTTGCCAAACAAACTCCTATACGGCTCGACTGCCTGAGTCGCACAGCCCCCGCAAAGTTGATGAGAGCAAATCCTCTATCAACCTTGAAGCCACACCAAATATGGATGAGGAGGATAAGAAATAAGAGGTAATTCTAAGCATCTTGTAGGTTGATAATTCTACCTTTCTTCTTTGAATTTAGTTAATTCCATTTTTGTAGGATGTTTTGGACATGGACCTGTAGACTAACCGGAAGGGGGGAGCACACCGTGTTTGGACCTCAAGCAGCCCTTGCACACTACATCTGCAAACTACCAATGCAGGATGTGTGCATCATACACAAGGATTTCTCCCCCAACGGCCTTTTTTTTTTGTGGGTGCTTAAGGCCGCTAGTAAACTCCTATGCTTAGCCACAATACCTCACACAACCCATGTAATTATTTTGGTGAAAAAATCCCTTGCAATTGCCACTTTTGAAATTCGTTTTCGCAGCAAGGTCATGACACGCATAGCACTTAGTCAAGCCCTAGCGGATGACACTACCCAATCCATAGTTGCCTCTGTGCTTACATCCATCCTACCCAATGATGAAGAACGTTGTAGAGAGATCGCAAAGCGCCTCCTATCAAAAGATAGTTAAACCTGATCTACAAGCTTTTTAAATGAAAATCATCTCTCTTGTCCACGATCTTTTGTCCATGATCTTTTGCAAAGTTTAGGTTATTATTTTGATCATGTTCAATGACCAAGCAATTTGTAAAAACTTTATCTTTAGTGATCTTATTAACTATTTGAATGTTATTTTTGTACATTGATAAAATATTGTCTTGTGATTTGCATGAAAAATTCCATCAGGTGCTCTAGGTGGCCTACATATGCTAGATGATGGCTAATTGGGCCAAATTAGCTATATTCACAAGGCACCGAGAAAAGGCCCTCCACTACTGTTGTCTGGCCAATCCTTGTTGCCTTGTGTATATGGCTAATTTGGCCCGATTAGCTATCATCTAGCATGTGAAGGTCACGTGGTGTACCTAATGGACATTTTCATGCCAATCACACTATAATTTTTTAGCCTAATTTTTCATCATCTAACATATGCAGGCCATCTGGAGTACCTTTTGGACAACTATATCATCTCACCTTCAACCAGTTAACCAAATTTTTGAATTCTTGTGTTTCTCATTGGTTGTGATTGCAAGCCGTAGTATCTTCTTCATCTTGTCAAATACCACCCATACATGCTGTCGGCTAAGCACCACACTTGCATTGCTATCATTGTTCGTTGTATACTTGCAAATATCATTCAACAAATCCCATCCACCCTCAGATGTTGATGTTCCGGCATGCGAACTACTTTCCTTGGGCAGAATCATCTTCAAAAAGTGCCTTGCCTTTAGTCCACTCATGGACACTGGTTGGGCCACTTCCTGAGCACTTTCATTGTTCTTATGTGCAACAATGGAGATGTAGGTCCCGTGACAACCTACTGAATTTAAGAGCCCTTTCACTTTTGAGATAGCATCAAGTGACCTCTCCGCAGGCTTCATTGTAAAGTCATAATCAATATGAAGCTTTATTAAATCATCAAAGATGTGCATAAATGCTTGAAGTGTGCAAAAATGCACTTTTTCTAGAGAAAGTTAATTATAGGGTTCCATTCACTGTCTTTTGTGGCACGATTGGGCTCCTCCAGCATAGGACATTGTACCACCAAATGCTCCCACACACGTTTGATTTGTCAACTATTGCATTTTTGTGTGCATTGCCCTTATAGCCCTTAATGCAGAATGGTCAAGGATATAGAGCTTCCAGCTCCTTGTTTGTACCCTAGAATGCATTTGATTGTTTTCAAATTTCCGCCTAAGTGCCATTCAACTTCAAACTCCCCTATGTCATCTACTTGGAGTTTTCCCCCAGCTAGCTATGCCTTAATGACATCTGTTATCCACAGAATGCGTTCAAAAATCAAATCAATCACTTCATGGGTATCCTTGGGAACCTCAGTAGCACCAAGCCACCAACTTTCTTTCTCCAATTGGACACTAAAAGATGGTGCACAATCCTCATTCATAGCTATACGTTTTGCATGAAATAATGCCTCGTTCATGAGATAATACTCATCCTTTCTAGTCTTCGTTTCTTCACAATCTAACACTCGTCTAGCTTGAGCACAAACACCAACTTTGATCCTAGCACTCCACAATGTCCAAAATATAAAAAACCATCATTTGAAAAAAAAAAGACTATGCATTACTGTAGCCTCACCATTAGGTGGTACACCATAAAAATGTAACATTTTTATTTGAAGCTTTCTCATATCAACAAAAATCTTATTTGACATTAAGGAAATCCCTTTTCCACTCTGTCTGCACATACGCTTGCATTGGTACATTTCTTTACTCCTTTTGACCGCTTGGTAAAGATGGATGAAGGCATTATCTCTTCTATGTGCAAATAGCCCCCTATTCAAAAGTATGCATCCTCGTTCAAGGCCTTCTTAGCAAGATTGACCTTAAGTGGTATAGGAAATCCCTTTTCCACTCTGTCTCCACATACGCTTGCATTGGTACATTTCTTTACTCCTTTTGACCGCTTGGTAAAGATGGATGAAGGCATTATCTCTTCTATGTGCAAATAGCCCCCTATTCAAAAGTACGCATCCTCGTTCAAGGCCTTCTTAGCAAGATTAACCTTAAGTGGTATAGGAAAAAAATCTCAGTACAATTCCTCTTTTCCTTAAAGAATCCTTAAGGAGACCATATAAGGCAATGTAGCCCTTAGTACCAATTCCCACTTCATCACAAGCCTTCTGTACATCAACATCACTCACAAGATTTGAAAACTTTCGCATCACCTCCTTTGTGATAAATATTTTGCATTTGGTGCTCGTAGAAGGGCTACGACATCTGATTTCTTGAGGTACAACTCAAAAAATGGATGCGATCCTCCTAGTTGTGGCCACCACACAGCTCTTGGATAAGATTCCTACAAGAAGGGACAAAAACATTACCACAGAAGCAACTTAAAGCACAAATTGGAGCGTAGAAAAATGCACCTTGTAGCTGTAACCCTTCTGTTTTGAGCACCACCTTCGAGGGCTAAAGTCTATATGGCTGAGAAGCTCCTCTTACATTCCCTTGCACCTAAGGGCGTCTTTTGACGATGCAAGATCTTATCTTCAAGCTTTTCAATCTTAGCATCCTTCCCTTCCATATGTAGCTTAAGAGTTTCCACTTCCTCCCTTGCACGAACGATCCTTTCGTGCAATCCACTAGTCGTATGAGAAAGAAGTTCACATTGATGCAAAGACCATTGTGCGCTATCAGATCCAATAGTCGCCAATCGCTTGCAGTATCCAAGAAGACCTTGCTCCCCTCTACCTACATATTGTAAGAATGAAACAAAACTATTGAATGTTGGATACACATTGATGGATGGATCATTAGGGTAGAGGCAACCATGTACCCAAAGGTTCACATTGGTGTGACTTGCACCACGACGTTATTGTGCAGTTTGCAAGTAATGACGCTTTGAGGGTGCAAAGTCCTTTGGCTGTTGAACATGTAGAGAAATCGTTTCCAAACTTGGCGATCTTGTTATGGATGGAAGGTTTGTAACTTCATTTATCTCCATGGCTAGCGGAATAAAGCTGGCCTCACGTAAGAGAGCTATGAGATGGAGAGAAGCAGTAGAGCCACGAAGTGGAGAGGTTAGCTATGAAGTGGAGAGTTATGGAATGGAGAGCTGCAACAGAGCTACGGAGTGGATAGGAGAGTTATGGAGTGGAGAGCTATGGGATGGAGAGCTGCAAGAGAGCTAAGGAGTGGAGGGGAGGGCTATGGAGTGGAGAGCTACAACAAATCTATGGAGCGGAGAGCTATGGAGTGGACTTGCAACAACAAGGTGAGGGAAGGAGGAAGAGTGTGTGCTGAAAAGTAGGAGAGAGAAGAGAGGGGGAGAGGAGTGAGAGAGAGGGGAGTGATTTTGGAGGGAAATAAAAAAAGGTGGGAAGTTTGACATTTTGCAAATCTAGTAGTGAGATTTTGAGAGAGAAAATTGATTATTTTTTTTTTAAGTGATTTTTGGGGCTGGGGCCCTTGACGATGTGGAAAAAGAAAGGGGGGAAGGTTAGTTATTGTCATAGGGCCACCACTCTTTTGAGTAGAGAGAGAATGTACCTATCCTCCCTCCCTAGCCTCTATTTCAACCTACAAAAATCCTATGACAACCTTAAAAAAAACCTATGAGAATACCCTCATTCAATGGCCTTTGTCTCCTAAATCGCACACATTTTTAATCCCTTAAAATTACAAATCCTTACAAGGCCCTTTTGGGGTTCATATTTTTCTAATGGCTTTGCGTCTGTGCTGAAAATAGCCGAGAGCTTCCTGTCCTGAATGCCTTCTCTTGGAGTGCATTGATTGTAGGAACGTGCAATAGGAAACCTATGAGAATACCCTCATTCAATGGTCTTGTCTCCTAAATCGCACACATTTTTAGCCTCAATCCCTTAAAATTAGGAATCCTTACAAGGCCCTTTTGGGGTTCATATTTTTTCTAATGGCTTTGCGTCTGCTGATAATAGCCGAGAGCTTTTTGGCCCTGCTCATGTTGCACATATCCTACAATCAATGCACTCCAAGAGACGGCATTCAAGACAGGAAGCTCCTCAGGCACGTTTTGTGCTTTCTGAAATTCACCACATTTAGCATACATATCAACCAAGGCATTGCCAAGCATGAATTTTTTTGGCAACATCCCTTGACTAACAATATCATAGTGAATTTTAAGCCCGTATCAACATCCTATGTGGAGCCACAAGCCTTCAAGATGCACGCGTAGGTGATTGTATCTGGACAAAGGCCCTCACTTTGCATCCTCTAAAAACAACCTAGAGCTTTATGTCCCTACTCTTGTTGTGCATATCTTGCAATCAGTGCCCTCCAAAAGACAACATCACACACCACATTTGGCATACATATCGACCAAGGCATTTCCAAACACGACAATTTTTTGCAACAGCCCTTGACTAACAATATCAGAGTGGGGGAAAATCTTGAAATCAATGCATTCCAAGAGTCCACACTCTGGATAGGAAGCTCCTTGAGCAATTTCATAGAGCCACATGCCTTCAAGATGTAAGCATAGACTGCAAGACAAAAGTATATATGACTGAAATTGGAGAGATACACGTTCTTTGCATCTACTGAAAACATTGAGAAGATTTTTGGCACTGCTCTTGTTGCACATATCCCACAATCAGTGCATTCCAAGAGGCGACATTTTGGACAGAGCACTTTTTGTGCTTTCTCAAGCACTCCACATTTGTTGGCATACATATCGACCAAGGTAGTGCGAAGTACGACACATTTTTTCAACAACCTATGAATAACATTATAATTTCTTGCAATTATCCCTGATTAAGAATATTAAAGTGAGTTTTCATGCCCATATCGGTATCTTACGTACAACCACATGCCTTCAAGATGCACCTGTATGTGATTGCATTCAGAGAGAGGCCCTCACTTTGCATCCCCTAAAAACAACCGAGAGCTTTTTGTCCCTGCTCGTGTTGCGCGTATCCCGCAATCAATGCACTCTAAGAGACAAAATTTGGGATATGAAGCTCCTGAGGCGCGTTTTGTGCTTTCTAAAGTGCACCACATTTAGCATACGTATTGACCAAGGCATTGCCAAGCACCCAAAAAAATTGCAACACCCTTTGGCTAACAATATCAAAGTGATTTTTTAAGCCCATATCAACATCTTGCGTAGAGCCACATGCCTTCAAGATGCAAGCGTAGATGATTGCATCTAGACAGAGGCCCTCACAATGCAATCGATGAAAATAGCCTAGAGCTTTCTATCCTTGCTCCTACTGTCTGTATCTTGCAATCAGTTAATGTCATTCCAAATGGTAATCTCCTCAAGCACTAGCTGAAAACAACCCAGAGCTTCCTGCCTCGGCCCTTGTTAGGAATATCCTTCAATTAGTGTGTTCCAAAGACATCCTGCACCACATTTGGCATACATATCAACCAAGGCTTTGCTAAGCATGATAATTTTTTGCAACAGCCCTTGACTAATAATATGAAAATGAATTTTTAAGTCCATATCTACATCTTGCGTACAACCACATGCCTTCAAGATGCACGCTTATGTGATTGCATCTGGAGAGAGGCCCTCGCTTCACATTTGTTGAAAACAGACTTGAGGTTTTGGCCTTGCCATAGGGGCAAATCTTGCAATCAGTGCATTCCAAGAGTCCGCACTCCGGACAGGAAGCTCCTCCAGCAATTGTGTAGAGCCACATGCCTTCAAGATGTAAGCATAGCCTACAAGACAAAAGTATATATGACTAAATTTGGATAGATACATGTGCCTTGCAACAACTAAAACATTGTAAAGCTTTTTGGCACTGCTCTTGTTGCACATATCCCGCAATCAGTGCATTCTAAGAGGCGACATTTCAGACATAGAACTTTTTGTGCTTTCTCAAGCACTCCACATTTGGTATACATATCAACCAAGGTAGTGCCAAGCACAAGCTATTTTTTCAACGGCCTTTGATTAACAGTATAATTTTTTGCAATAGCCCGTGATTAACAATATTAGAGTGAATTTTCAAGCCCATATCGGCATCTTGCGTACAGCCACATCCCTTCAAGATGCACACGTATGTGATTTCATCTTGAGAGAGGCCCTAGTTTTGCATCCGCTGAAAACAAGTGAGAGCTTTCTGGCCCTGCTCGTGTTGCACGTATCTCTCAATCAATGCACTCCAAGAGACAACATTTTGGAAAAGAAGCTCCTCATGTACGTTTTGTTCTTTTTGAAGTGCACCACATTTAGCATACATATCAATTTTGGCATACATGTCGACCAAGGTAGTGCCAAAGCACAACATATTTTTTCAATTGCCTCTGACTAACAGTATAATTTTTTGCAACATCCCCTGACTAACGATATTAGAGTGATTATTCAACCCAATATCGACATCTTGCATACAACCACATGCCTTCAAGATGTGCACAAATGCGATTGCATCTGGAGTGAGGCCCTCGCTTTGCCTCCGCTAAAAAGAGCCGAGAGCTTTCTGGCCTTGCTAATAAAGTGTATATCCCACAATCAATGCACTCCAAGGGACGACATTTGGCATAAGAAATCCCCCAGCACGTTTTGTGCTTTCTGAAGTGCACCACATTTAGCATACGTATCGACCAAGGCCTTGCCAAGCACGACAATTCTTTGCAACAACCCTTGACTAACAATATCAAAGTTAATTTTTAAGCCCATATCAACAGCTTGAAGAGACACATGCCTTCAAGATGCACACGTAGGTGATTGCATCTGGACAGAGGCCCTCACTTTGCGTCCATTTAAAGCAGCCAAGAACTTTCTGTCCTTACTCATGTTTTATGTATCTCGCAATCAGTAAACACCGTTTCGAATAGTAAACTCCTCAAGCACTTCTTGAAAACAGCCTAGAGCTTCTTGGGCCGGCCCTTGTTGGGTATATCCTACAATCCATGCATTCCAAAAGACGACATACCGCACCACATTTGCCATACATATCGACTAAGGCATTGCCAAGCACGGAATTTTTTTGCAACAGCCCTTGACTAACAATTTCGTAGTGAGTTTTTAAGCCCATATAGACATCTTGCATATGACCACATGCCTTCAATATGCATACTTATGTGATTGCATCTGAAGAGAGGCCCTCACTTTGCATTTGCCAAAAACAGACTAGAGCTTTTTGGCCATGTCATAGGGGAAAATCTTGCAATCAATGCATTTCAAGAGTCTACACTCTGAACAAGAAGCTCCTCAAGTAATTGCATAGAGCCACATGCCTTCAAGATGTAAGCATAGCCTGCAAGACAAAAGTATATATGACTGAATTTGGAGAGATAGATGTGCTTTGCATCTGTTGGGCCCTTGTGTTTAGAACGTGTGTGTTGCTATATTGAACTTAATACATATACACAAAAGAACATAACATTAAAAAGATGGCTGGCTTTAGATAACTGGACAATGCTTTTTACGAAAATGACTCAGTATATCGTATCAAATTCATTTTTGTTCAATATAGTAAGAATGAAGCATCATTATAATAATCATATACACAAGTAATGGAGCTATGGAGGACATTCAGATTAATAACAACAGGGATCTTCAAAGTCTATTGGAGCTTCTAATAGTAATGTTGAATCGTCTTATTGTACCAAAAATGATGAGTTAGATGCACTTACATCGGGATTTCCATTTTCATCTTTCTCTATGTATTGCTTTGAAGCTCTTATGTCCCTGTTTACTAGATTTCTTGGACAATCTTTTGAAAAATGTCCACCTTTTCTTCCACAATCTGAGCAATACACCATTACTGACCTGGTATTTCAATTGGCTCGTTCACCCCAAGCTCTTGTTGAGAAGTCTCTGCTTCTATACTTGCCAAATTGCAAGCATCTTCTTTTAGAACACTGAGCATCAAGCTGTTGGCTGCTTCATCTTGACCTTTGTACTGTCTTTGATCTGGTTCTCTTGTTAGACCTTCTTCTATTGGTTGATCTATTGGATCTTCCATTTTTGGCTCTCTCGACTGTAGATTCGACCACTCTCATCTATGTACAACGATCGTGATTGCATATGCACCAACTCGATGGTTTGCTGACTTGTGCAGATTTCTAGATAAACACTTGGGTCAATTTTTTGCACTTTATCTTTGAGCTTGCAATACCTGGATCCATTGAAATCTGTGAACATCTGGGAGTTCTCAGAATTTGGCTTTACCCTAATCAATAAGATTTTGGCTCCTGTGTTGTTTTTGCTACTCATCAGATATCTATGGCCTTTGGAATCTGCATATAGTACTTATCTCCATTGTAGCCATAGAATTGTAAGGTCTGCTTTGTTGCACTTGTGTGTTCTCTCTCATCCCCCTAGCTTTGGGGCTCACCCCCTCCTTTGTAGGGATGCCTTTGACTTTCAGACATAAGCACCTTAGTCAGCAAGCACATCAAGCTTGGGTAGTGTTCCCACAAGCACTTCAAGCTCCCTAGTCGGCAATCACGACAAGCACCTCAAGCACCTTAGTCATCAAGAACGACAAGCACCTTAGTCAGGAAACACGACAAGCACCTCAAGCACCTTAGTCATCAAGCATGACAAGCATCTCAAGCTTGGGCAAGTTTCCCGCCTCAAGCTTGGCCCTAACTTACCTGAGGTCAAAGGACTTTTAACACTAACCTTTGAAGGTCTTCAATGAAGCTAACCGCCTGTGTTGTTGCTGCTACTAGCTAGCTTTGGTTCACTTGAACTCTCGGCTCGACTTGAGTCCATGCTAGCTTGGTCTCTAAAGTTACTCTCTAACAAATTTTGATGTTGTTCAACAGAATTTCCTTGCTCCGGTTGACAAGACTGCTTTGACCAAGGCTATTTTGGCAGTTGACTGCGCTTTAAACTCAAAAGAGTAGACTAACTCTAGCTCGAGTAGTCTTTGAAACGATGAAAAGATGAGGTTTGAGCTACCTAATCTGCAATCCAATGTGAATTGTGTCCTTGGTCATCCGATCTTAAGCCCAACTTATAATGCAATAACTTGAACTCGCTAATTTCTTGTCAGCATGATCGCTTTAAGCTCCTTGACTGAATCGTGGCCACACTTTCAAAAATCGGCTAGAACAATGATATTCTTGGCCGAAACAATCGCCCTAGTTCCCAATGGTTTTCTTTGATTCTAGGTGAAATTCTAGACTTTGGCGAGACGACTCAAATTTTTTCCAACTTTTACCAAAGTCTACTAATCTCAGGCACGATTCGCAATTTTGGCATGTAAACAATGCCCTAAGGGCCAAATTTGACTTAAAATTCATTTTTGCACTGAGTGTTTCATGTGATTTTTCTCGGTCAATCGGTTGGATTTGACGTTTTTTGAATTCTCTACTCTAAGCGGTTTCACTTTCTGCTCGTTTTTTGACTTTTTTTTATAAAAAAAATTGCGACTCGTGGCTCTCTTCGTCTTGCCTAGATTCGTTTGTTTTCTCGTTTTTTTTCGACGTGTAATTGGCTTCTTCTGCTCGGCTCGCTTGCGGTGTGAATTTATCAACTACGTTTTTAAACTTTTTCGTCTTTTATTTTGGTACCTCCCCTACTTTTTATTATTATTTTTGTGAAAGTTTTTAATTTTTTATTTTTTAAATTTGTTGTGATGTTTTTAATAATTTTCATGAGAATTTTTTATTTTTAGGGATTTTTCTAAATTTTTTGTGGTTTATCTGCATATTTTTTTCTTTTTTAATGAATTTTATAGAAATTTTTGATTTTTTGGTGACCTTTTTTTGTGAATTTTAATACTTTTTTCTCTGAATTTTTTTTTTTTTCTGGCTTTTTAACTGTTTTGTGTGTTTTCTTCTAATTTTTGTATGATTTCTTCCTATTCTTTGTATTTTTCTTTTTTGTATTATTATTACTA
Source organism: Adiantum capillus-veneris (assembly GCF_014529385.1). Classification (NCBI taxonomy): domain Eukaryota; kingdom Viridiplantae; phylum Streptophyta; class Polypodiopsida; order Polypodiales; family Pteridaceae; genus Adiantum; species Adiantum capillus-veneris. The sequence continues at coordinate 44,582,783 of NC_140949.1, read as the reverse complement.
TTTCTTTTTTTAGTTTTTGAATTATTTCTTTTAAATACAATATATAAAAATTAAGATTAAAAATTAAACTAATTAATACTAACCTAACTATACTTACCTACAACGGGGTTGACTGATTGCATTGGAGGAGAGACACTTTTGTTGCATCCAAATCTTGCTTGGCCGTATTTTCTTATAAGTGCATTCTAAGAGATCAAATCTAGAGGATATCGCATCCGCTAAAATCAGTTAAATCTTTGTTACCGTGTGCTTGTTGGGGAGATTCTCCACTTGAATAGATATCTCATTAAGAATTTGTTGTGCATTCATAAGGGTTCCATATTTAGCACACACAGCATGATGTGTGTTAATACATTTAGTATCATAGGGCAGTTTTTCCCATTCAAGGAGGTTTTTCCCCATAACCCATACATACGTCAGTCATTCAACGGCAAGCCTTATCTTTACATTAAGGAAAAATTACCAAAATACCCCTCTAATTTGTGGAAATTCTCAAAATACCCCTCAAATTTGAAAATTTCCCAAAATACCCTTGTATCTGTTTTGGCTGGATTGTTTAATATATCTTTTATCTTCATTCCTTTTTCACAATTGAGACCCGTTTTTAAGTGCTTAGCATGTAATTTGTCACAAATTACCTCACAAAAAAGACAATTATGTCTAAAAATAGTGAAGCAATTCATCTCCAAAGCCTACATAACCAACTCAAATTCTAGTTTTAGCATCTTGTAATGATAGACAATTAGTCTTCTTATGAAAATCTAGAAAATAATTTATCTTTGGAGAAATTTAATCTCACAACCAGGGGTATTTTGGAAAATTTGAAGGGCATTTGGAGAATTTCTGACAAAATATTGGGGGTATTTTGAGAATTTTCTTAGGGGTATTCTGGTAATTTTTCCTTATATTAACTCATGCATTAATATTACCTTTTGTAGTGTGTGCCAAGCTTTTTCTTTTTCTTGTCCATCGTTGTGTGCATTTCTACAACCCTATCTCTTTCATTTGCTATTAAGGTGGGCTTTGACATCTTGCATGGTGTTGGCCAACACCTTCGTGGCTCAATTTCTCAAATTGAGGTCATATTTCATAAGTGTATAAAAGGTGACAAAACCTACAACAATACTCGCAGACCTATATTTTGATTTGGCTCATTCCAACCTTTGTTTCCACTGCGAGTAGTATTGTGCATGCAATTTCATCCACTTATGGAGGTTTTTTAATAGATAATTTTTTTTGAAAGACGCACTTTGTAATCTTCTACAGGCTATGCTATATAGCACACGTTGATGCCAATTTTTCCTCTACACATGCATTTTTTGAGTCAAATGTAATCATTGGCTATTGCCATGTTTTTCCTTCAGACAGGAAACATTTGCATCAATGGCCATGGTTGACAGCAATGATATTTTTTTCCAGTTGTCTTTTGAGGAAAAATTGGATGGAGAAAACTACGCAATGTGCACTTATATAAAGCAACATGTCCTCATTGCCAAGGGTGCTTGGGATATTGTGCAAGGTCACGAGGTACACCGGCCAAATTTATATTGATATAAGGGGGAAATCAGCATCATATCCAAACAAAGAACATTACACTTTCCTAGTTGATCTTTTTGGATGTGCAAAATCTATGAGAGTATATCTCAGAACCCCATCGTTTCATCATTCTTCATTTTTAACATGCTTTTTTAGGTGCTTGTTGTGGAGAAGTATGAATCTTAGAAAATTAGTCCTTTGGATTTTGACTAGCAGGATGCAATGGTACAACATTTGTCTCATTGGGTAATATTTGTGTAGGTGCTTGCATGGAGGAGAAGGCAAAAAACATAGCACAGGTGAGATGAGATATGTAGCTTCTAAGCAGAGTCAAGATGTAGTTAGTGCAACTAGGAATGTTTATAAATTTATTGTTGGGATAACAAGCATTTACAAAGCCGAGAAATTCATGCAAAGATCCCAACAAGGATGTCATCTACTATTCCAAAGCATCTTTTTTTTTAAAATGCACCTCTTTAGCTAAAATAATGGCAATTTGCTTTCACATTTTTTAAAGTGAGAAGGGATCTTGTGGCGTATCGAGCTCCCAAAAGGTGAGTGTGAATGCCATCATGATTGTTTTTAAGGAATGGCATTCACAATTTCATTTTTTTGAAATGCTTGTTAGAGCTTGTTAAATTAACTCAACAATAAAGGTTTTGGCACCCTGTCCATCTACTCCACTTTTAATCTTTGAAAGTTCTGAATGATTTTTCATTCAAAACAAAATGGGGGTAAAATAATATTTTTTTTTGAAAGTGGGAAGCTTGTTTGTAGTGATGATCAATATGATTTGTTAAAAGGAGGATAAAGTCAATTAGGTGAGTGAGGACGCTGGAAGTCATGATTAAAGCATGTCTTAGCAATTGTTGCACTCTTGAAGGTAAAGCATCCCATAAATCTTTAAAATTATTGATATGCTTGATGCGTTGCTTAGAAAATTCATGTGCGTGTGTGTGTGTGTGTTTGAGAGAGAGAGAGAAGAAGAAGAAGAAGAAGAAGAGGATTTTACCGTCGTAGGAAACTATCCAAAGAGAGAGAGAGAGAGAAGAAGAGGAAGAGGATTTTACCATCGTAGGAAACTATCCCAAGAGGGAGAGAGGAGAAGAAGAAGAAGAGAATTTTTAACGTCATAGGAAACTATCCCAAGATACCTTAAAAGATCCATCCGACGAGGAGAGTTGAACTCAGGACCTGAAAGAGCACACAATGCTATGAACTTACATTACAGCAAGTCCTGAAGTGCCAAGCTCAAGAATTCTTAAAAAGAATGCATAAGAGGTAGTTTTCCACCCTCAAATTCTCATAGCACTCTTCCAAAATATGATTACAAAAGATTAATAATGTCAATATCGAGTTTTTTCCAAATAAAATCCGAGCTATTAGAGCTAAACGTACTTGAGCTTAAGCAATGGTTCAATTCTCATTCTATCATGAAACTGCACGAAGGAATCCAAATGGTAAATGCAACTTTGAAAAAAAAAAAGGTGGATATCAAAGTGATTAAATGGGCCAACACTGGTCCAGCAACAGTAAGGACCCTCTCTAAACCACCTAACCGTAAAAAGCCGCCCCAAGAATCAAGGTACTGGTTCATCACATATTTTGCACTTTGGCAGGTCCAATCCAAGACTTCATCATTTCATGTGCAATCAGAGAAGGATTGGGAATGATAAATGCTGTAATAAGAAATTTTGACATTATTTATTGGCAAATGGCACGAGCAAGGCCTAGGAAAAGATAGATTCACTTTATTCAAAACTTGATCAGCCTGAAAAATTCTCTCAAATTTGGATAAGAAGGCACTTAATCCTTTTCAAAAACCTTTCCCATCTCAAACCGCAGTGAGAAGAATTTGAAACCGGCTCAATGAATGAGCTTTCCAAAGCCTTGGGCCCGAGGCCCTGATTCCAAGACTAAACCTAGTATTCCGAAGCAGCTAAGGAGTCCATGGGTTTATCCAAACTAAGAGGCCCATTCAACAGACACCGTCGCTATCTATGAAACCGCATGGCCATCCCACTTACAGAACGAACAATGAAAGCGTACGGCAAATCATGATACGAAATACTCAATATGAGCAGACAAAGGCACCTTCAAGTAGTGCCATTAGAGTCCCCAATACAAGAAAATATAATGGCTCCAGAAGACCATATTACTATGAAGCTACTAGCTGATTCAAAGGTCACTACTAGCAAGAAGCTTCCCTTCATGCAATAAATGGTTGCTTCTTACTTATCTCACAAGATTTTGAGGCCTACCTACACGCATCACCCACACGGCAAGTGCAAAATTTGCTCAGATATGCAAACCCAAAATCTCAAATTGTAAACTCTCTACTGAACCTCAGCACTACTGTGTACTATTTTTGTATATATTACCAATTTTGAAAGACCACGTAAAAAATCACCACTTCTGTGCTGATGTAAAATAATTTGGGTCAATGTGACAGGGCAAAAGAAATAATCTCTATAAAATAAAAAAATGGATAGTAAAAATTATAATCAAATATCATGTGCACTGCAAGATCAAGAATATAGTCCTCGTGAACCATCTCCATCACGCAGTCTTCAATTGTAGAGGATGAAAATTTCACCATTTTCACTGCCTTTGACCACTTCTTTTTTATTACCATCAGGGCGCGGGGGAAGGAAGTAGGGAGAAACTATACACATATCATGTATTTACAACTGTAATGTGCCTTTGACCACTTCTAACATCTTGGGCAGCTCAAATGACGTTAATTCAGCTACTTCACCAGCTCTGGGATCTTGGATCGTTCCATTGTAGTTCGCACAGAGCTTTCATTAATCTCATCCTCGCTGGACATCACCTCTTTTCACAGGATCCTCTGCAATAACTTTGGGCTTCGTGACTCGTCAACTTCAACACAATATTGCCGTCTTCATGAAGATGGTAGGTAGACTAGTTTGACTGAAGGTGGTGGCTGACATAATTCCACCTCTTTCTTGACTGAAAAAACAACTCGCTTGACCCCATCAATTGTGACAGGCTTTCACATGGAAAAAGAAAGAGGCACCAGAAATTGCACCAGGCATCATATACCAAAAAAGGCAAAAAAGAAAGAGGGTGTGTGTGTTTCTTTTTCCTTTTTTGGGTGGGGGGGGGGGGGGGGGGGGGGGGGGGGGGGGGGGGGGGGGGGTTGGGGGTGGGTTGGCTGTATTGGAGCATATATACAAATGATCACCTCTGTAATGCAGATTTGCCTGCATACAGGGGTAGCTATTTCTTGCGGTACCACTGTGGCTTATCCTCTGACTGTGACATGAAACTGCTGACATTTGTCGGGTGGCTATCAATTTGAGTCATCTCTATATCATTTGCTGGCTGTTGCAACAAAGGGTAAGCATAAAATAATCAGGCCTTCTTCCAAAAACAATCAATCACAGTTACACATTTATATCGATAAAAATTAGTCGTTAAGTTGAGAGGCAAAAAGTTTCTGGGGTATGTTGAGGAATCAGATACAGATCAGGAAACACAGAAAGCCAACCACAAGCAAACCCCACCAGCAGCTGCAATACGAGCACATCACGTGACAAAACTTTCGAATATCTGTACACGTGTTGAGATCCATTACTTAGAGGCAAGCTAGCTAATTGCACAGACATAAAGTTGTGTCTGACCTCATGCCCTGGCTAAACAAGATCATCAAAAACTAACCCTCTCTTTAGTATCATGAATAGTTGACCAATACACTCCGCCCAATAAACAACGAAGTTGTTACATGGTGAACAATTCTCAATCCTAGCAGACAGCTCTACAAACGACAAACTGATAAAAAGCCATTGTAATGTAATACTACTCAAGTTTCTGAAACCGTCATGTTGGATGTTCATAAAAATTACAAAACATCCACTCGCTGCCAATAACTTTAAGCAGGCATAATCATATCGCATGCAGAACCTTTCCCTATAACTGAATGAAAACAGATGGGAACTTACAAAACAATGCTGCTTAAAACCAAAAACAGAAAAAAGCGAAGTCAGTACCTGCACTCCTTGCTTCATCTGTATTTGCTCAGCACCTGCCCGTTGAGAGAAGTTTAACTTACAATTAAGAGTCAGAACAATACTGTGAACATAACACGCAACCTCAAAACATATAAACCATATTTGAATATGCCATGCCGCATCCCCCCCAAAAAAAACAAAAATCGAAAAAAAGAAGTCAATGCAAAAGATAGACTACCTTCATAGGAGCTTGCCTCCTCCGTATTAGCATAAGCAGCGAAGACCATGTGCTCTTCAGCATCCTGGGAGTTCTTGGTGAGTGCCTCCTTAAGCTCTTCGGTTCTGCTTTCAAGAGTTTTTATCAAGCTTCTAAGATGCTGCCACTCTGTCATATTGACATTAATTAGAATTTGTGGCACTTGAAGAGAAAACAAATACAGTATGGCACACCTTCTACCTTCATCTTGCAACTTCGGCAGATGGCTCAAACAGGCCACCTCAGCAGCAGCAGCAGCAGCCGCTGCAGCCGCCCCCACAACTTCTTTCAAGGGATCCAATTTCGGACCCTTTCCTTGCCTTTCTCTCTTAGACTCTTTCAACTGTTCTGTTTCTAATATAAAATCACGTAGCCATGCTCTCAGCTTTGGAGCCAACACTTTCTGTTCATAAAAGTATTCCATTAGTAACATATGCAGGCAGAAGGGTTTGAAGAGAGTCAAAAATAGAAAACCTGAACTAAATATCCTGTCCCAGCACCAGCAGCTGCAATAAGGCCTGCACCCAGAATCAATTGAGACCACGGACCACTTGCTGGTTTTGATGGTGCTGAGACAACACCCTCAGCTTGTGTCAGCAGTATAGGTACCTTGCCTGTAATGAACCACAAACTTATTCAAATCAGACATCCTCATTCACAAGCTATCTGGTACCTTGCACATATACATAGGAAATTCGAACTTAGAGGACGATTGGCTTGTCCTTCTGTATCAAGGTGATCGTTCGGTTCCAGATCTGGAGTGTCGCGTCATTCTTGTCGTGCCAAGGCATGCCCAAGAGAGCATCGCAAAAATAGACTTAAAAGCTTGCCAAGTCCTTGGAGCATGTGGTCATATAACAAGGAGGTCCTATAACTTACTGCAAAAATAGTCTTGAAAGCTTGCCAAGTCCTTGAAGCATGTGGTTGTGTTGCGATTGAACTCCACCACTACCTAGCATTATCCTTGAAAAATCCCGCAGCTCGAGAGATCTTTGATTCTTTTGTATAGTTCCCCAAAGCATAGATGTTGTCGAATTGTTGGAGGAACTGCAAGGCTTTCTTCCAATCTCTCACTCCAAAAAAAGTGAAATTTTTTCTATCGAGCCGCCATCCTAAAATCCTTTGGTTGGTTAGGCGCAAACCTCGGATATGGATAGTAGGGATATCCATACAGGCTCCAATCTTTGTACAAGGGTGGCAGTGGTGGCGGCGATGGTGAAGGCGGTTGCACTAGATCAAGGTCAAAAAATTTCACCATGTTTCTAAAGGCTCCCCCAATTGGAACAGATGGCTGAGAAGGTTACCGGTTAGAGGCTCTTGCACAATCTGGTGTCGGAGGAGGGGGTACCACCTGGGGAATTAGAGGGGGCAATATGAAGTTCAAGAACTGTTGAAAACTTTGCGGCATATCGGGAGATTCTACTGAGGATGCCGCGAAAGTATGTCGTTAAGCTCGTCAGGAAGAACCCTGCAGATACTTTGTAGAATCCAAAAATGCCAAAGTGCTCTGTCTGTTCTTAGTAGGTACAGTATGCTTTCAAAAAAGTACACGACTAGAGCTCTGATACCACTGTAATGGGAGGGCACCACGTGCCAACGGGAAAAGAACAGACACAACAAACTTTAAGCACTTCAAAACAACTGAACTAAAAGAAATTCAAGGCACACGAGACCACCCCAAGAGAACACTCGCCCAACCCTAGCGCCTCTTTCAGTATTTCTTTATATTGCTTCAACTTGGTACAACGGTTGTGGCTCTGCTCTACATCTGCCCGCGGTAGAATGCTAGAGAAAGAGTCCACAGTTCATATATGAAGGCCCTAGGCCCATTCAAAAGCAGTACACATGAAAAGCATGGAATCGAAAAGCATCTGGTCTCCAAAAGCTGCCAACGCAATTTCTGGGAATCCATACATCTGCCATGTTAGCAGCTTGTCAGCACAAATCACAAGCATCCATACAATGCCACGTCACCATGTCAGCACGATTTGCGGATTGTCCATACAACCATGCCACATCATCAGTAGGCTACGCAAGTCTTTTTGACTGTGTGTGTGTGTGTGTGTGTGTGTGTGTGTGTGTGTGTGTGTGGGTCTTGCTTTAATATCTTGGGCCCCATTGAACGGGGTCCCACAAGTTGGTTGGGGGTTAGGGTTTTACTCCTTGCCCTTTTCATTAAAGACTGGGCCACTCGGTGAGGATCATTAAGTTGGTAAGACTTCTTCTTCTTCTACTACTAGGGTTTAGGCCCCTCGGCCGGGATCTGCAAGTTGGCTAGGATTAGGCTCAAGGGGCCCTAACCCGCCGAGTCTTTAGTGTGATATGTGCCTCCCGCTGGCACCATCGAAGATTTATGGTTGGAGCTAGTCCACACCCTACAAGGGCGGTATGAGTGCATATGAGATAGCATAAATGGTGTGCAACCATGGTGGCACGCTTTTATTAGCACCTAGCACTTGGCCAGTTGGTCCCTTTTTCCAGAGTAACAAGGAACGGGAGGAACGGGCCCCTCCTGTTCTCGGAACCCGTTCCGGGACAGTCCAAGGGGCAAGAATGGAGACGCTGGCGGAACGGCGTTCCGCCTTTTGGCATAACCGGAACGTGGCCAGAACGGGCGGAACGCCAAGGTTGGAACTTGAAATTTGAAAAAAATGGCCGTTTGCAGTTTTTAAAAAACTTGTTGTTGGGTGCTTATGAATGTTTTAGGAGGGGGGAAAGAGAGGAGTAAGCCCCAAGTCTCAAGCTCTTTCTTCATACTCCCTCAAGGCTCAAGCTTGAAGTTGCCTCAAGAGTCAAGCCACTTAGCCAACCTCTCTTCTCTCCCTCAAGCCAAGGCTCTAGCCTCTCTCTCCCCCTCCCTTGGGCCTCAAGGCTTTAAGCCTCAAGGATCAAGCTTGAGGCTCCACTTCTCCCTCAAGGCTCACGCTCGAATCTCCACCTCTCCATCTCTCTCTAATCATGATTCATCACCTCTCTCCCTCTCCCTTGGGCCTCAAGGCTCAAGCTTGAGAGTCGAGACTCCACTTCTCCCTCACTCTCCATCGCTTCATCTCTCCCTTTCCCTCAACTTTCAAGTTCGAAGGCGCTCTCCCCGTCTCCCTCTCCCTCGGGCCTCAAGCCTCAAGGCTCAAGCTCAGAGCTCCATCCTCCCCCCCTCTCCCTCTCTCTCTCTCTCTCTCTCTCCCAACCTCCCTTCCTCTTTCGAGTCTCATCACTTATGGCGCAAGCTTCTGCATCAAGTGAACGTGACCCCTTGGGTGCCAAGAAGAAGAAGGATGAAGCATCGTGGTGGGGTGAAGTGCATTCCCGAGTGTTGGGAAAGGCCGGTGGTGCACGTGCATTAAAGTGCAAACTATGCGGCTTCAAACGGCAATCCGGCACAACCAAAGTTCATGCTCACCTCCTTCAGCTAGAGGACCTCGTTAAGCTAGAGGAACAACAAGTCGCAATATGCAAGGTAGTCAACTTGTTGAAGGTATTTGAAGCCAAGGATGCCGCCGTCATCAAAGCCAACAAGGTAAAGAAAGAAGCGGCCAAGCCGAAGCGTCCCGCAATCGACCCCAACGACTTGGTTTTTCCCTCTTCTACACCTTCATCGGTTGGTGGTAATAGCAATGCGGCGACGGTGGAAACGGGGGCGACATCATTCCGATCGGCATTTTCAAAGCCTAATACTACTCCGGAATCCACTCCCAAACCTCACCAATGCACCCTACATACCACTTGGGATCCAAAAAGGAAGGAGGATGTGGATGCAAGTGTTGCACGCTTTTCTATCATGATCACATCCCCTTCATGAAGGCTCGGTAAGACTTACTACCTAGTACTATTTGATATTTTCTCATGATCAATCATATTGATTCTCATTCTCATATAAACACTCCTAATACCTATGTGCTACCTCTTGTGTGTAAGTCGGAGTACTTCAAGACCATGTGCACGAGGATTGGAGAGTATTGGGCACGCTATGTGCCACCCTCTTCCGAGGCCCTCCGCACTACTCTACTCGATAGAGAGAAGGCCATTGTGGAGATAGCAACCCTCAACATGAAGAGGAAATAGACGAAGTATGGCGTGACCCTCATTGCGGATGGATGGAATGACACTAGGAGAAGGTCCATCTATAGCATTGTTGCCTATTCCAAAGGGGAGATGTATTTTGCACACTCCCATGACGCAACGGAGACAGGAAAATTAATGGATTTCCTTGCAGGAGAGTGGACCTCCGCCATAGAGACCATTGGGTCGGACCTTGTGATAGGTTTAGTCACCGGTGGGGAGGCATCAAGCAGGGCAGATGGAGCAATTTTAATGGGCAACTATCCTCACATCACAGTGTCCTTTTGCATGGCACATTGCCTTAACAACCTCTTGAAGGATTTCGGCAAACTACCTTGGATAGAGCCTCTCATTGCATCCACGTCCAAGGTGGTTGCTTTCATCAACAACCACAATACACTTCGAGCCGAGTTCTTCTGTCCCTACCCAGAGGTGAACATGAGGCATGAGTCATGACTCATTGCTCATTGGTTTTTGATATTTGTTTCCTTTGTGGCCGCCGACTTTGCCCCCTTTTTCTATTGCACTACCACATGAGTGATTGAGTCTTGACATGTCACCTAGTGACTCTTACAGTTATTATTTAGCACTCTAGCCTCTACATGTCTTTTTGTAGCGCCTTGGTTGGCCTTGTCAGCCATCTTTATAATCTATCATCTTTTTGCTCCAAGATTTTGTGTGGAGTCTGGACTCTATTCAACTTTGAGTTAACGTTCTTTCTATGAAGAATCAAGATTCTTTTGTAAAGGATGATCCCAGTTCATGTGGTGTGTAATGCGCAATCGCGTGTAAGCCTTAAGACTGAAGAAGCATTGCAAAGCATGCCTAAATAGGATTCTACTTGGACTAATGGGTGTATATGGCTCTCTACTAACATATAGGTTAAATCCAACCTAATTTAAGCATATTTTAAGCTTACCGTTCCGGGCCCCGATCCGTTCCGCTTTTTTTTTGGAGGGGGGAGCCCCCGTTCCCATTCTGTGTAACTTTGCCTTTTTCTCAACAAAAGGCAGCACACTTTGCTGGCAGTACGGGCTACCAATGTAGCTGTTCCAACCTCCCATTGTATGACATAGTCCTCTAAGCACATTGTTGTGTCTCAGTGACGTATCATAGAAGAGTCCCTCTACCTTGTGCAGGGATACATTTGAAGCCCCTTTCATTGTCTGCTTGACTAATAGAAGGGTATTTTGCTCGCACAAACCACCCTCAAAAAGAGAATAGAATCACCCAGTAAAACCAAAAGACCAAACTTCTGGAGCATCAAAAGGCAGTTCTCAATGTTGCACAGATCCATGGAGTCCATTGTACAATAGAGATGAAAACACAGTAATGTTCACTAAATGATAATAAACATCGACACAAGCTTCTAATCAGAACAGTCCTGATATAGATCACATTTGACACAATGTTTTCGATACAGTAGTTCAAAAAGATGTTCACCAGAAGATGACAATTGACATCAACGCAAGCTTTTGATCAAAATAGTTCTAAATGGAAGTTGACATGAATTTCATTGACACAAGGCTTTTAATTCTGCATACCTTCAGATGAGCCACTGGCTTTTGCTCCCTCACTTGTTGGAGGATCCTACAAACGCAAAGGAAAAAACCAAACTTATTTCTCTATCTCATCTTCTTCACCTGTTGTAGCTGCAGCAATACTTTGACTCTTTATGCATATAACATACTTATGCTACTCAGAGGTTATGACAAAGCACAGCAAAAGATTTAATGTTTTAAAAGCTTCAAAACTAGAGCACTTTCTTTTAAATTCTGACATACTCTAGTACACTTTTCACACTGCCTGGTTGAGCGAGTGCCCCGACCACAAGCTACAATCGTGTCTGAACAGCAAGAAAAGCAGGAGAAAGTCGCTATTCGAAACATAATTAAAGACAGCATTCTACACTGAGTGAAGCTTCTCACAAAAATCGAAGAACTAGCAATGTTTACTTTAAGCAACAAGACAATGAATTGCTCTTTCCAGTGAAAGATAAAAACTTTTTACTTACCGGACAGCGTCGAAATGCTTCCTCAATTTCTTCTCTAGTCAACCCCTTCCGTTCAAGAAAGGAAAATCGATGGACCATTGGTGATCCTCGCACCTTTGGGTGAGATAAAAACGTGACAGCATTGTTGACTTGGTCCTCCCGTATGGGTTGCGGTTCAGAAAACGGCCATTTTTCTGGTTTGCTTGCATCCTCGTTCATCACTGAGGTCATTTTTACCTGATCTGCTCCTGAAAAGGTGCAGCAACAAAATAAAAATTTGATCTTATGAATACACCACCTATATATTGATGAATAACTCCTTACGTTTCAATCAACAAGTTTTATAAGAAGCAACCACACAATGCAGAACAGCTCCAGTACGAAGTGCCACAGGTGTTACATTGAAGAATTGAAGAATTTAGCAAATAACGTAAAATAAGAACAGAATCATCTGAAAGTTCATTAAAATACTAAGGCAAAATATTCAATTAGATGAACCCAAGATAAAACCATATCCACCTTCAAAGGAAAGAGCAAGTAGAGGCTCATGGTAGTCACCCATAAGACAATACAACAAGCAGCTCCATTATGCATAGTATTGACTAAATACTACAACATCCCCTCTTAACGTCCTCACTGCCCAATAGTGGATGTAGAACTAGGTACTGCAATATGCTCACACGTGCGCGCGCGCACACACACACACCCTTTTTTCGTTTGATTAATTTGCAAGTGGAAAACCTCAAAGTGAGGAAAACCCACCAGAGATCATATACAAAGGGAGGAACACAGAGGTGTTCTGAGATGGGAAAGCTCTAAAAGCAAGCATAAAAGAGCTATAAGATGTCCACGGATATGTCCCCAACATCAAAGGCGAAATATAAGGATTGCCTGAACGAAATCTTGAACAATGGAAAAGGATCCGCCGCCTCCAGCAGAGCTGGAACATGAAAAAATTGCATTGGCCATAGTGACCAAAATCTGACCCATGTGAAGATCGCATATTGTTGAAAGGAGGTTGGGAGAATGCTAGAAACCCAGAATCGTTTATGGAAAACCGCCGAGAGAAATCGGAAGCGCATTTAGGCACATATGCGGTCAAGGAAATCCTTGGTGAAACGACAATCCCAAAGCAGATGTCTAACAGTCTCATCATTGGCGGAACATCTGACACAATGAGAAGAGGTGATGCGACGCGCCGCAAGGAGAGTTCCAACAGGGAGAACTCCCAACAAACAACGCAAAGAAACAGACGCTCCTTAAGAGGCAAGTGGCACTTCCAAATTGCAGTAAGAGCCTTTCTCCACCATAGATCAGATTTATGCAAAGCCCAAAGTGCATTACACTGATCAGCCAGCCAAGACTTTTGCAGAAGAGATACATAAATGTTGCGGGCAGAAACTACATCAAGAGGAGTGTCCCATAAAGTCCAATCTGACGTATGGCCATCCACTTGTTAGATTTACACCACTCTGCTGCTTCACGGGTCTAGGGCATGCATGTACGGCTAGTGTGCCTCCGGCCGAGGGGCCTAAACCCTAGAAGCAACAGAAGAAGTTGAAGTTCTCACCAACTTACAGATCCTCGCCGAGTGGGTCTATTTTTAAAGAAATTCCTGCCAACTTATAGGACCCCGTTCGATGGCGCCCAAGTGACCTAAAGAGAATAAATAAAGCAGGACCCACACACACACATGCTTATTTGCATGGAGCCTGATGATGTGGCAGGCCAGTACGGAATTCCGGATTTTGCGCGGACTTGCTAACGTGGCGGCCTGTACGGATTTCCATATTTCACGTTGACTATGCTGACATGGCAGCCTCTACGGATTTCTACGTTTCACGCTGACTGTGTCTGACGTGGCAATCTGTACGGATTTCCGTGATTTACGCTGGCTGATTTTCAGCGCCAACTTTTGGGCCAGTTTCTTTTGAGTCTCGAGCTTTTCATGTAAACTACTTTTCAAGGCCAAGGGCCTTTAAATAAGTGCAGAGGGCTCAGTCTCTGGCACGCTTCAGTGAGAAGGTGCAGAGCGCGAGTACTGGCATTGTACCTGTAGCAGGGCTACAGTCACTTCACAGGACAGGCAGTTGGACAGTTAGCTACAGTTGGTCTGGTTCACACTGGACGGACCCTTTGGGCTGGGAGTGACACGTGGTAGGGTACCTACGGTGGTCTAGTGGACATCGTGGCCAGGTCACCACCACCACTCAGTTTGGAGATAGACTTAGCTAGCTGGACATTTATGGGCCGTTGGTGGCTCTTATGGTTGTACATATGAGTAGTCGTGTTTTGGGGGCAGTTCTATCTTATCTTGCACGTAGTCGTCTAGAGGAGGTCTTACACAGAGCACTGCTTCACCATCCCTGCACATCTGAGCCTCGACACCCCATTTGTACCTGTGAGTCCTGGGCTGGAGCGGAGTGTGCTGCCACGCCAGAGTCTGTACATGGTTCTTTGAGCTAGTCGAGTCCACATGTTCTGGTCCACTGTTATGTCTCTGTTGTTATCCATTGTTTCTGTGTTGTTATCCGTTGTTTCTGTGTTTCATTCTGTTTGAGAGAGTTTTCATTTGTTTGAGTGAGATTGTCACGCTCATTGCACTGAGGGGCACCCACACTGTAGAGAGCACGACGCATTATCCGCGCTACAGGTGCTCTCATTTTGGCGATCACGGTGGGACCTCAACTGAAGTCTCACTCTGTTGAGTAGCTCGTTTCTTCGCTTCGCCTGTGCAGTCTAAGTCTCTCGCCTTGCTGGTCTGGTCCCCTCTCGCCCTGGTCTAACTTGCCCTCGTCTCTGGTCTAGACCCCCTCGACCCTGGTCTAGCTGGTCTAGTCACTTGTCTGGTCAAGACCCTGGTCTAGTCCTCCTCGTCCCTGGTCCAGCTGGTCTAGACACTCGTCTGGTCTAGTAGAGTCTAGACCAGTCTTCAGCCAGTTCAAGGTTTTCTTGCCCAAAGCTTGGTTGGTTTGGAGGTCACTGTATGACACATACAAGGAGGTCAGTTGAGCGTCAAAGCCCACTACTGAGCCCTCTGAAGTACTATCACAGAAGACGACCTTTGACACCTTGTAGAAATCCTTCAACCTCATCACCTATACCTCCACATATCACATCACCCATTCCTTCATCAGGTTCCCCATCTTCGCGATCACCTTCTCCAGAAAAGCTCTCTCCTATTCTTCTACAACAAGCTATTGTGCAACAGACTCAGCAAGGAATCATGGAGCCACTAGCTAGTGTTTTGGCCAAGGTGAACATCAAGTTCCCTACATTCAAAGGGCTGTCTTCAGAAGATGCTGACGACCATGCAAGAAGATTTGTATCTCTCTGTAGGGGACGTGGGCTGAACAGAGAAGATGCTTACTTGGTACTATTTCCACCCACCCTGGATGGCCTAGCAGATAAATGGTACAGCCAATTTGCAGAGAACCATTTTGCAACTTGGGCAGCCTTAAGACAGCAGTTATGTGCAGCTTTCAGGCCAGGTGACTACCAGGAGAAGGTGTTGGATGAGTTGGCCAACATGGTGCTCAAACCTGAGGAGACTTTTGCGGAGCTTATGACGAAAACTAAGTCGCTGGTGGCCAAGCTTCCCCAACAACCCGGTGAATTCATGGTTAAAAAGTGGGTGGAGAAGGCGCTTCCCAAAACTTCTCAGCAAAAACTCCGAGAGAGTCTCCGACCCGATGCCACTCTCGACGAGTTCATCGCAGCTGCTACTAGAATAGAGGGAGCTAGGAAGCTCTTCAACAACTCTCCTCAAATAGATACTCCCTCTGTGTTCTCGGAAGGTAGTCCTACTGATCCTTTAACTTCTTTACGTAGGGAACTGGAAGCCCTAAAGCTACAACGAGCTCTTCAAGAGGAGAGGTCCTTCTCTCTTAGACAAGAGAAGCCTACACATAATGAGGCATTGGAACAGATTAAGCGCGAGTTAGAAGAGCTCAAGTGTCAGCAAGAGACTAAGGCTATGGTTTGGTGTAGCTCATGCCGCTCTCCAGGGCACCCACCACAAGAATGCCCCCTTCGGTTTTACTGACACTTCTGTGAAAAAGCTTGACATGAGGATAAGGATTGTTACTACCTCAAGGGATTGCGTCAAATACAACAAAATCTTGGTCCTTCTCTCCAACAAGGGCTAGCACCTGCATCCAACATGGTCTCACCCTACGGCCATCAAAACCAGTTGCCTCCTCTGCTGACAACACCCCCTATGCAGCAAGGTATGCACAACAACTTTGCACCCCACAGTTTTTATCATGCCAGTACTCCCTCAGTTCCCCAAAGTTTCTACACCTCAGCCTCAAATTCCATGCAGCAACCACCTCGTCCCCCGTTTCGTCCTTCCAATCGGCCCATACTCTGCTACAGATGCAGAGAATATGGGCATTATCAGAGCAAGTGTCCTTTACCCGAGGGGTCCCCTCCTTGTCGTCATTGCCCTGATTCGAAGGATCACTACAGTAAAGATTGTCCCAAGCAAAGGGCATCCACGTCTTCAGGCTCGACTCAGAACCAGCCCGAATTCACCTTTCCAAAGATAAATTTGATTACTGTGAACACCGTGCCTCAACCTTCACCTGCTACTCATGTGGTTAAGCCTCTGCAAGTGGAGGAGCCTGCTGGTGTCCTTACTCGGGCACAAAGAGCAGCTCTTGGTCTCAGTCTACCCACAGGTCCACCTCGCCAGTCTCCACTTCCTCACTCTGGTCTACCTGACCCAAAGGACAAGTCCTTCCCAATTGCTCAGAGCAAACCAACTTCCTTGTTATCTGACATTGATGGAGCCTTCTTAGAAGCAGTGGCTGACTTGGAACAGATTAAGGTCACAAAAGGAGCCCAGTTCGAAGGCGCCAAGCCCACAGCAGAAGCCATCTTGAAAAATACTTTTCAGCAGGTGTCACTATACGACATGCTAAGGCTTGATGCAACACTTAGAAGTGACACCCTGTTAGTCATTCAGTCTCTGTACCCGGGGGTTGGGCCTAGTGGCGGGCACCTCCCTGTACAGCCCTCAGAGTCCTATTTGATTTCCTATCCATCTGCTCCCCTCACCGATTATAAAAGTCCTCGCCTCACTGTATCTATTCTTGGGCACCAGCTATCCGGCGTCATCGTTGATGGAGGATCTGGAATCAATTTGATGCCCGAATTCACTATGATGGCCTTAGGTCTAAAGCCTACCCGACCTGCTCCTTTCACTGTTACATTGGCTGATCAGAGAACAGTCTACCCAGTGGGCATAGTCGACAAGGTGCCTCTGAAGGTACAAGATTTCACTTTTAACTTGGATTTTGTGGTAGTTAATCTTCCCCTGGTAGAGGGAGGTTATCCCTTGCTGATTGGTAGGCCATGGCTGCGACATACGAAAGCACTTCACGACTGGGGAACCGACGCCATGTGGATACATACTCCTGGCTCTCCAATGCAACAAATTCGTCTCGAAGGAGGTATGGATCCGGTCGTTCAGCATAGCTCTTTGTCAGTAGAGTCCAACCCTGACTTGGAGCAGCCGGTCCCTCCTGATGGGTCCGATGAAGACTTACTGCAGTGGTTAGAAGCCACCTCTTCGATGCAATGCTATGTAGTCTCTCTTCAACCTTTGCCAACAGATTCACCCTATCCCCCTCATCCTACATCTGAAGCTACACCTGAGACCAAGAATCCCAGTCAGCCAAGTGAGCCAGAACCAAGTGGACCAGTCTCAAGTGAGTCAGAACCAAGTGGACCAGTCTCTGGTGCCCATCCTTCAGAGGGTCCCTTGATGGAAACCGTCGGCCTGGGTGAGCCTATAACCCACCATAGAAGGGGAAAAACGTCTCCCTTGCAAGAGTTGGCCAACACCCCAGCTCCCTCCTTAGCCTCTACTCCATCTGACTCTCCACCCATGCCGGAGCACTTTGAGGTATCTGAGGATTTACCATTTGCAGAGCTTCCATCAGGTTGGTTGCAGGAAGAGTATGCTGATTTCAACATTGATCAGACGCCAGCTCATAATGTCCAAAGGCTAACAGAGGCGGCACAATCTTCTCCACCTGACGCAGCCTCGACCACTGCACCGCCTGACCCAGTCAGAGAGGTCAACCTAGGAGGCCTTGACAGCCATCAGCCCATCTTATTAGCCACTTGGTTATGGGATCACCCCGCTCTACTCGACCTGGTAATCTCCTTCGTGCGCTCTTTCAAAGATGTGTTTGCCTGGTCTTACCACGATTTAGAAGGAATCCCAGCAGAGCTAGGAGTCCACACAATTCCTCTGGTTGAGGGGGCTAAGCCGGTCAGAGGACGTGCTTACAAACTGAATCCCAAGTATGCAGAAGCAGTCAAAATCGAGTTGGAAAAAATGCAAGAAGCAGGTATTATTGTACCAGTAGAGCACTCAGAATGGTTCTCTCCTATGGTTATTGCCCCAAAGAAGCAGTCCAACAAAATTCGAGTTTGTGTCGACTATCGGGCTCTGAATAAGGTCACAATCCCGAATGGATTTCCGACACCTTTTACTGAGAGAGTCCTCAAAGATGTCGCTGGCCATGTACTGTATAGTTTTATGGACGGGTTCAACGGCTACAATCAGTTAGGAATACATCCTGACGACCAAATCAAAACAGCTTTTGTGACTCCCTGGGGTATTTTCATCTACACTAGAATGTCTTTTGGGCTTAAAAATGCACCGCCTTCTTTCAATCGCATAGTATATCTCATCTTTTGTCCTCTGCTTACTGATCACCTTCGCATATTCATGGATGACTTTTCCACCTTCTCGGGTGCTCAATGTTCGACCCCAGTAGAAAATCTAAAGGAGCATCTTGCTCAGCTCTCTGCAGTCTTCCTCAGGTGCAGAGAGGCACGTTTGAAGCTCAATCCGAACAAATGTCATTTTTTGGTCACAGAGGGCACACTGTTGGGCCATGTGGTGTCTGCTCAAGGTTTGGCACCGGACCCACAGAAGATAGTGGCCATCTTGAAGTTACCTCCTCCCATAAATCCCAAAGGTGTTCAGAGCTTTGTGGGCCACACCGGCTATCATCGCAGGTTTATACGTATGTATGCACAGGTGGCTCAACCATTGACCCGGCTCACCAGTGCTGCTGTTCCCTTCCGGTGGTCAACACCTGAGGCCGAAGCATTTGCATACCTCAAAAAACGTCTCACTGAAGCGCCTATTCTAGTTGCCCCGGATTGGGCCCTACCTTTTCATGTGCATACAGATGCCAATCTGTTGGCTGTGGGTGCTGTGCTGACTCAGCCTAGCAAAGAGTTCAACTCGGATCGCCCTGTACATTATGCAAGTCGCCTGCTCACCAAAGCAGAGCGAAACTATAGCACCACAGAGAGGGAAGGATTGGCTATAGTGTATGCTCTACACAAATTTCGTCACTATTTGCTAGGGGTCCACTTCACAGTTATCACTGATCACCATGCCTTGCGCTATCTGCTTAATAAGCCACAGGTTGCAGGTCGAGTATGGCGATGGCTACTCCTATTCCAGGAGTTTGATTTTGAAGTGGTACTCCGTCCTGGTAAGCATCATGTAATGGCTGACCACCTCTCTCGCATTTACACAGGCGAAGAAGCTACCGGGATTGCGGATGACTTTCCAGATAGCAGTCTTTTTAAAATAGATACAACACCGGAATGGTACGGCGAGGTCCTACATTTTCTATCTACTGGGCTGTAACCAGAGAGGGCATCCCCACTGCAAAAGAGGAGATTGCTGTTGAAGTCCAGGCCTTTCACTCTGATCGGGGGCCAACTCTACAAAGTGGGACCAGATGGTGTTCTGAAGCGTTGTGTCTCGCCTCATGAGGTGGAGCATATTCTAGAGGATGCCCACAATGGTCCCACTGGTGGCCATTACCCTGGTCACATCACTGCTCAGAAGATTCTACAGAGTGGTCTGTGGTGGCCCTACATTTTTAAGGATGCAATAGCATATTCTAAGGTTTGTGATGTGTGCCAGAGATGTGGGCCGAAGCCGAGTAAGCAATCCAACCGTCCTTTGCAGGTCTCGATGGTGTGGCTACCTTTTGAGAGATGGGGTTTGGACTTTGTGGGACCAATATATCCCCCGGCTCAACCAGGGAATCGCAAATATCTGCTAGTGGCTACAGACTATGCAACAAAGTGGGCAGAGATACTAGCGACAGTAGATTGCACCGGCAATACAGTGGCCAAATTTTTATATGAAAATATTTTATGCAGATTTGGATGTCCCTTAGAGATCACCAGTGATAGAGGCAGTCATTTTGTCAATGACATGATCTCAAATTTGCTGGCCAATTACAAGATTTTTCATCGCAAGTCGTGCTCTTATTACCCTAGAGCCAATGGACAGGCCGAGAGCACCAACAAGGTTCTGATCACTCTACTGAGGAAAGCATGTCATCTCCATCCAGCATCGTGGGCTCAGGCTGTGCACGGCACTCTTTGGGCTACCGCACATCTTTCAAAGCAACAACGAATCAAACGCCTTTTCAACTCGCTTTCGGTTTGGAAGCCATAGCTCCATTTGAGTTCAACTCCGGTTCCCCTAGGGTGGGCAGTCTGCGTGCAAGTTGGGGCATGGAATCTGCCTCTATCTCCCGTCTCACCTTATTGGATGAAAGCCGCCTTTTAGCTTCTCGTGCTCTGCAAGCGGAACAACTTCGTCGCAAAGCGTGGCATGATCGCCACCTCAGAAAGCCAAAAATAACGCAAGGCACATTGGTGCTACTCTATCAGGCAAAATATTTGAAAAAAGCAAAGAAGCTGGTTCCAGCTTGGCAAGGGCCCTTTAGAGTACAGGAGGTTTTGCCACAGGGGGCTGTCCAGTTAGTCACTTTGGAAGGCGTTCCTTTGCCACTGGTAAATGGCTCCAGAATCAAGTGCTATTACTCCTCTGAGTAAAGGGTCTGCAACTATCCCGCCATCTGTAGGTTCTATGTCCCATCTCTCTCCTCCCCACTATCTTTCCATCAGAACGGGTGTTTTGTTACTGTCTCAGTTATGCTCTCCTCACGACTAGCTTTCCACCAGAATGGATGCTCTGTTACTGTCTCAATTTCTGCTATGTCTTGTTATTTGCGGTTAAGTATTAAGGTCCTTCCAGTTAAGCTTTCAATCAAGCTTCTCGTCGGAGTGGTTTTGTTCAATTTGACAAGTGGAATCTGCTTGGGGACTCTTGGGGACTCTGCTTAGATGGCAATTGGGATAATGAACAAGGTGTAATCAAGGACTTGACTTGATGAGACTCCCAATGCCATACTGTCTAGGGGAAGAATATGGCAGAGTTTATGTCAAAGAACTTTGATTCCAATAGCAGAAAAAACCTTTGGTGCCATTAAACTTTCAGCTTTGCTGTAGAACCTTAATCTCCTAATGAGTCAAAATTACCCTCCCTTTTATCTGCTCGAGATTTGTAGCTGCTCAAAAATTAGCACTTTGTACCTTCTCTTTGCTTCTGCTATCACTTTTATCACTTTGTACCGAGTGTGATCGTTGCGCCCTACCTATCCCAACCCCAAACCCCTCGTCCCTAACCTCTCCGCAAACACACTCATCCCTACTCTATACCAACCCCTCGCCCCTACCCTCCCTTACTTCCCTCGCCCTTACCTGCCCTCAACCCCCTAGCCCCTACCCACTATCTCCCCCCTCGCCCCTATCCACTTATTCCCCCTCGCCCCTATCCACTATTTTCCCCCTCGCCCCTACCCACCCTCAACCCCCTCGCCCATACCCACTCTCTCCCCCTCGCCCCTATCCACTATTTTCCCCCTCGCCCTTACCTACCCTCAACCCCCTCGCCCCTATCCACTATTTTCCCCCTCGCCCATACCCACTCTCTCCCCCCTCGCCCCTATCCACTTATTTCCCTCACCCTCATCACCCTCGCCCATACCCACTCTCTCCCCCCCTCGCCCCTATCCACTATCTCCCCCTCGCCCCTATCCACTTATTCCCCCTCGCCCTTACCTACCCTCAACCCCCTCGCCCCTACCCACCCTCAACCCCCTCGCCCATACCCACTCTCTCCCCCCTCGCCCTTATCCTCTAAATATCCCTCGACCCTACCTCCCTTACTCCCTCGCCCCTATCCTACACGCATCCCCTCGCCCTTAACCTACCTAAACTCCTCGCCCAATTCCGCCTGCATCCATCGATTAGCAATCAGAACCCATCGTTTTCAATCCATCGCGTGCTTTAAAACAGCCATAGCTTTTTTTAACTCCACATCCGCTGCCTCCATCGCTTTGAAAGGACAAGCTATTCGTTTCTTGCGTATTCAAGCTTTTTCAGAGTTAGCACTGCACACTGCAGATTGACACAACCAGGAATTCTCTTTACAATGGCTGGAACAAGCAAGCAAGGAAGGAAAAAAAAAAGCTCTCTCTCCAGAGAGGCCAATTGAGACATCCCAAAGTTCTGCAGAGGCAGAGGATGTGGATACATCCAGCCATGGCCTCACTGATGTGTCCTCCATTGATCACAGTGATGAAAATTACAAGGAGTCCGAATCAAGCTCTGCTTCCGACTCCGAGTCTTCGAGCAACGAGGAAGAGGAAGAGGATGATGAAGAAGAAGCTGTAAAGAACCAAAAGAAGAGAAAAGCCATCATGCAGGTACTGGGTCATCCAATTCCTCGGCCTCCTTCTTCCAAGACCCAAACCAAGTTCACATTGAACTTCCATCTGCAGCAGCCTCATCCGTCGCTTCGAGAAGTCCTATCAAAAGACCAGCTACACAAGCTAGGATTGTCAGCATTAGCAGACATCGATCTGCCTTCGGATATTCCCATGGATATGGTGCATGCACTCCTCAAGTTTTTTCCCCAAGTCAGAGGACACCCACTGAGTGCTACACGAATAGGTAACGCCTTGGGGATGACAACTTTTCCTGCAGTGAAACCAGCTACGCGCACTATTCCCAACTTTCGAAAGATGCGACAATCGAGGCATGCAAAGAACTACTCAGTACGAATCATGCTGGCTATGCAAGGAATAAACAGCTCTGGTCCATTTTCAAGTATTACTTTTTGGTCAGAGATCCTAAAGTCGGCAAGGGCAAGGGCAAGGGCAAGGGCAAGGCCAAGGGTGACGTGCCTACTATATTCTCGCACTGCGAAGGCCTATACTGCCTCATCCACACCATCCCATGTGGCTTTCATCAAATTTTATTTACCTCTTTACAGTCTCGGGCTAAAAGATTCAGAGCTCAGGTGCAATCTGTGCAATCTAGCTTTCAATGCTTCGCAGCTCCGATGTTGGCCTGGGTGATTAATATACCTGTTAGTCCTATGGATGTGGATGCGGCGATGCAGCGTAAAAGCTCTAAGAAAAAAGGGAAAGATATTGAACAAACAAAGGATCTATCTGAAAAGCCAAAGAAAAAGAAGGCAAAGGTAGTGAAGGACACAGTAGCATCTTTAGTATCCCTGCCAGTCTCCGAAAGCCAACAGTTTCGAGTGAAGCAACCAGTTCGACGTTCCTCGCATACGGTCACTACTGATTCGATGGTAAGTTCAAGTGGTCCAGATCACACTATGCATGTCACAGCTGTGACTTCTATAGTGTGTGTTCCTCTCTCTACTGCTGCTAATTTTACACCTACCACAGTGACTAGCTCCCATGTCCCAGTGGCAATTGCTTCTTCTCCTATGCCTAGTCCTGCGGCAACCACTCCTACCATCTCTACTTCGACAGAGAGGCATGCGCCTAGTCCAGAGAGGCATGCTCCTAGTCCACCGCGAGCAGTGCCACTTGTCACACCAGTCCCACCAGCAGTCCCACCAGCTGTACCACTCTCCAGCTCTCTTCACCCTGACACTATTACAGAACCTTCTACAGGATCGGACTCTACATCATTTTTTCGGCTATTGGAGGATATATTACAGGAGTCTAGGCAAGCCATTGCCACCATTGAGCTGGGAGCAGAGCGTTTAGCAGCCACACACCAGCGTCACGCAGCTACTTACGCAGCTATGGAGGGAGCTCTGAAGGTTGCTGAGAGCGCCATCGCGGATAGGGATGCCACTATTTTCACACTCCAGCAGGCCCTGAAATTAAAGTCTCAAGTGATTAGTGACCTTCAGAATCAACTCCAAGGATTTAGAGAATTGCTGTTACAAGAAAATAGGGCAACGCAGCCTACAATGATGGGTATGGGATATGGGTGGACTGGAGCAGGTACACCAGTGCAGCATGCAGCAACGGGTCCTTCTCAACAGTTTATGGGACTTTACTCACAGACTCCAGTTCCCGTTCAGTACTACAACCAACAACAACAGTATCCTCCTCCTCAGGGGTTTCAGTCTTCACCATTGCATCAGATGCAAAATATGACTTGTTGTGATGGAGTTGCTGGAGCACATCGGCATGGCTGTGTTACTCGACGTCCTCAGTACACTACAGGACAGGTGCTACCATCGGCTCAGCAGCAGGTGGCTGGTCATTTCTCAGGAAACACACTTACTGACAGGAGAGCTCGCATACAGCAAGGCCCCACAATCGATTTGATGGCCCCACCTCCAGAAGCTGATCCTTCGGATGCAGCAGTAGCCACCACTCTATCTCTTGGATGACAGATCCAGGAACTCACCATTGTACATACTAGTAGTTTTCTTTCAAAGTTTCAGTCTTCCTCTCACCGAGACGGTGAGCGGTCTTGTGGCGGGCAACCTATAGCAGGGCTACAGTCACTTCACAGGACAGGCAGTTGGACAGTTAGCTACAGTTGGTCTGGTTCACACTGGACGGACCCTTTGGGCTGGGAGTGACACGTGGTAGGGTACCTACGGTGGTCTAGTGGACATCGTGGCCAAGTCACCACCACCACTCAGTTTGGAGATAGACTTAGCTGGCTGGACATTTATGGGCCGTTGGTGGCTCTTATGGTTGTACATATGAGTAGTCGTGTTTTGGGGGCAGTTCTATCTTATCTTGCACGTAGTCGTCTAGAGGAGGTCTTACAAAGAGCACTGCTTCACCATCCCTGCACATCTGAGCCTCGACACCCCATTTGTACCTGTGAGTCCCGGGCTGGAGCGGAGTGTGCTGCTGCCACGCCAAAGTCTGTACATGGTTCTTTGAGCTAGTCGAGTCCACATGTTCTGGTCCACTGTTGTGTCTCTGTTGTTATCCATTGTTTTTGTGTTGTTATCCGTTGTTTCTGTGTTTCATTCTGTTTGAGAGAGTTTTCATTTGTTTGAGTGAGATTGTCACGCTCATTGCACTGAGGGGCACCCACACTGTAGAGAGCACGACGCATTATCCGCGCTACAGTACTAAGTTCAAGTATTATAAAGAAATACCAAAAGGGGCGCCAAGGTTTGGGGACAATACTCTCTGGGGTGGAATTCCGCCACTCCGTGTCGCATGTGCTCTCTCTCTCTCTCTCTTTCAGTTTCAGTTGTTATTGAAGTGCTAAAAGTCTGTTCAGTTTGTTCTTTTCTATTAGCACGTGGTGCCCGTCTTGTGACAGTGGTATCAAAGCATTAGGCGTGTGCTTTTCTGAAAGCAATGAGCATACTGGTCCTACAAAAGAGGAGACAGAGCAAAGGAGAGGCTACTTGAATTTTATTTGAAGTGTCTTCGGGTCTCGACCCTGGACTTATTAGCCACTCCCACCCTTACTTCATCGCGCATTGGGCACGCTCCCGTCTTCACCGCCTGTCTTACAGGGCATAAGCCATAAAGAACTCAAGACATCGCGTTCATGGATTCAACAGAATATTTGCAATTTCTTCTCGACGAGCGTCACGACATTCTTTCGCAGCATCCTCAGCAGAGTCCTCTGATGCTACAAAGTTTTTAACAATTTTGGAATTAGATGTTACCCCCTTTGATGCCTTAGATGGTACCTCCTCCTCCGACACCCGAGAAAGTACGAGAGCTTCTAGCCGGCAACCTTCCCAGCCGTCTATTTCGATCGGGGGGTCTTCAGGAATATGGTGCTGCCATCTGACCCTGATATAGTGCCCCCACCACCACCAGGCTACAATGGTTGGAGCCCATATGGATATCCTTATTATCCGTACCCAAGATACGCGTCTAACCAACCAAAAGATTTCAAGGATGGGGGCACGACAGTCAAATTTTTCACTTTTTCTGGGGTGAAAGATCGGAAGAAAGCATTGCAGTTCCTACAGCAATTCGACAACATCTATGCTTTTGAAAACTATACAGAAGAATCCAAGATTTCTCGAGTAGCGGAATTTCTTAAAGATAATGCTATGCAATGGTGGAGTTCAATCGCTCCAAGGACTGAAAGCGCGAAACAGAAGGTACCGGTAGGTGCGCGTCGCGATATAGTGCAGGATTGGGACAAGAAGCAGGAGGCATAGAGCAGCAGAGAGCTAGCGCTAGAGATCGAAGCAGGGAGAGAGAGAGAGAGAGAGAGAGAGAGAGAGAGAGAGAGAGAGAGAGAGAGCTCACGTTTCTGGGGAAAACTCAATAAATGAGTTTTGGGTTTTCCCACTTTTATTATAAGTGACTTTAAAAAAATATGTCCAGGTTCATATTGAACCTAGACAAGTATAAAAATGTACAAAAAGGGGTTATTTAGGCCTTTAACCCAACAACCTCCCACTTAAAGGCATAAATGACGCCTTTGAGTTAACCAACTCCCACCAGTTGTATGCAATGCTCATGTTGAGCCTTAGCAAGACTCCTCGTAAGAACATCTGCAGGGTTATCCTGTGTATGGATCTTAGTCAAGGTGACTAGACCATCCTCCAATACCTGACTTTTAAAGTGGTACTGCACATCTATGTGTTTGGTACGCGCATGAAACATGGCATTTTTAGCTAAATAGAGAGCACTTGGCTATCACAACCCAACACGGGTGTATGAGCAGGCATGCCAAGTTCTTTTGCAAGTCTGCCCAACCAAATGGCCTCCTTTGAAGCCTCTGTGGCTTAAATATATTCAGCCTTGGTAGTACTCAATGCCACAATTTTTTGCAACCTAGAACACCAAGAGACTGCACCACCAGCAATGGCAAATACATATCCACTGGTAAATTTCTTGGTATCCATGTGACCTGCCATGTCAGCATCACAATATCCCTGCAACTTTAAGTCACTTTTTCCATAACAAATACACTTTGATTGTGTACCTTTCAAATATCTCAAAATGCATTTGACAGCTTCCCAATGCGCTTTGCCAGGATTCGACATGTATCGACTAACAACTCCCACTGCATAAGCAATGTCAGGACGAGTGGCAACCATAGTATACATAAGAGAACCACAAGCTGATGCATATGGGATTCCCTTCATTGCTTTCAATGCCACCTCATCCTTTGGGCAATCTGCTTTGCTGAGCTTAGTGTATGGAGGTAAAGGTACTCCAAAGAGGCTTAACATCAGCCATGCAATGTACCTTTCTTGAGATAAAAACAACAATTTCAGCTTTCTATCTCTTTTAATACGCATACCCAAAATATGCTCTACATCACCCAAATTCTTCATAGCAAATGCTGAACTTATCTTACATTTCAGAGCATCAAGACTAGTCTTATGTTTCCCGGCAAGCAGCATGCCATCAACATAGAGAACAAGTATGATGGGACTACCATCTTCATCCCTTTTCGTATACAAACAATGATCTGCATGGCTACGTTTAAAGCCTTGAGACAGCATAAAAGTGTCAAACTTCTTATACCATTGTTGTGATGGTTGTCTTAAAACCATACAGAGCCCTTTTCAGTTTGCATACAAGTTCCTCACGTGTAGGAACTAGAAAACCTTCAGGTTGTTTCATGTATATGTCCTCTTCAATGTCACCATGCAAAAACATTGTCTTTACATCCATTTGATTCAATTCCAAATCAAGCACCGCAACGAGAGCAAAAAGGACACATAAAGTTGTAAGCTTTACAACAGGAGAAAAGATTTCTTGAAAATCAATTCCTTCTTTTTGTGCATATCCTTTTGCAACCAATCTTACCTTGTACTTGGGTTTTTCATCCACAATCTTAATCTTGTATACCTATTTGTTAGGAAGAACCTTTCTCCCTTTAGGCAATGGCACAAGATCCCAACTATCATTTGCATACAAGGATTTCATTTCCTCTTGCATTGCAAGCTCCCACTTACTGCTTGACTCACATGACTTAGCCTCTTTATAAGTAAGAGGTTCACCCTCATCTATCAACATTACATGATGCAAAGAGGGATTAAATCTCTGCGGTTGCCTTCTCAAACGAGTTGACCTGCATACCCAATGATCTACATTCTCAGGCAACGGTTCTACATCATAAGGGAACTCATTTTCAGCTCTATCATGCTGCTGAAAATCATTTTCAGCCAATTCACGTGGCTGTCCATCCTCATTAGGAGCATCAAAATCATGTCCTACCTCTTTTGGGTTGTTGTACACGTGAGTTCTGGGATGGAGCTGAGTGTGCTGCCACACCAGAGTGTGTATCGGTTCTTGAGATAGTCGAGTCATATGTTCTGGTCTGTTGTTGTGTCTCTGCAGGATCAATTGTTATCTATTGTTTCCTTTGTTTTCAGTCTGTTTTGAGTGAGATTGTCACGCACATTGCACTGAGGAGCACCCACTGTAGAGAGCACAACACATTATCCGCTCTATAGGTGCTCTCATTTTCTGGCACGCCCGATGGGACCTCAACTGAAGTCTCGCTCTCTGTTGAGGTACAAATCGAGGAGCTAGCTGGTTTTACCTAGCTTCACCTACTTTGCCTTGCACTGTGCAGCCTGTTGGTCTGGTCCTCTCTTGCCCTGGTCCAACCAGCTCTCGTCCTGGTCTAGGTCTTCCTCGTCCCTGGTCTAGTCCTTCCTCGTCCCTGGTCCAACCTGGTGGTCTAGTCACTTGCCATAGTAGAGTCTAGGCCTGTGTGTTCGGCCAATTAAAGGTCTTTTTGCCCAAATCTTGGTTGGGTTTGTGGTCGCTGCATGACACATGCAAGGCGGTCATTAGAGCGTCAAAGCGCACTACTGAGTCCTTTGAAGTACTACAACAGAAGACGACCCTTGGTACCTAGTAGAAGTCCACCAACCTCATCACCCATACCTCCATCCGATTTTACATCTTCCAGGTCACCTTCCCCAGTAAAGCTCTCTCCAATTTTGTTACAGCAAGCTATTCAGCAACGGGCTCCTGAGCAAGATTCCATGGAGCCGTTCACCAGTGTTTTTGGCCAAGGTAAACATCAAGTTTCCTACTTTCAAGGGACTCTCCTCAGAAGATGCAAACGACCATGCAAGGAGATTTGTATCTCTCTGTAGAGGTCGTGGTCTTAATAGAGAAGATGCTTATTTGGTACTCTTTCCATCTACCTTGGATGGCTTAGCAGACAAGTGGTACAATCAGTTTGCAAAGAACCATTTTGCAACTTGGGCAGCTTTAAGACAACAGTTCTGTGCAGCATTTAAGCCAGGTGATTTCCAGAAAAAGGTTTTGGATGAGTTGGCCAACATGGTGCTCCAACCAGAGGAGACTTTTGCAAAACTCATGACTAAAACCAAGTCTCTGGTTGCCAAGCTTCCTCAGCAACCAGGGGAATTTATGGTCAAGAAGTGGGTAGAGAAAGCTCTTCCAAAGACGTCTCAGCAGAAACTACGCGAAAGTCTTCGACCTGATGCATCTCTGGAGGAGTTTATAGCGGCCGCTACCAGGATAGAAGGAGCAAGGAGACTATTCAAGGAGCCCCTTCAGGTGGAAACTGCCTCAGCACTCACAGAAAATCCCTTTAATCCGTTAACTTCTTTACGTGAGGAACTGGAAGCCCTAAAGTTACAGCAAGCTCTTCAAGAGGAGAGGTCCTTCTCTCTTAGACAGGAGAAGCCTCCACATCACGAGGCATTGGAACAAATCAAGCGCGAGCTAGAAGAGCTCAAGTCTCAGCAGGAGACTAAGGCTATGGTTTGGTGTAGCTCATGCCGCTCTCCAGGGCACCCTCCACAGGAATGCCCCCTTCGGGTTTACTACCACTTCTGTGAAAAGTCTGGACATGAGGACAAGGACTGCTACTACCTCAAGGGATTGCGACAAATACAGCAAAGTCTTGGTCCTACTCTTCAGCAAGGGCCAGCACCTGCATCCAACATGGTTTCTCCATGTGGCCATCCACACCTTATGCCACCTTTGCTGACAACCTCTCCTATGCAAGGTATGCAAAGTACTTTTCCATCTCAAAGCTTTTATCATACCCATGCTCCCTCATCACCTCAAAACTTATATGCCTCCACCTCCAACTCCATGCACCAGGAGCAAGGACCACCTCGCCCTTCGACTCGCCCATTGAATCGGCCCATTTTGTGCTACAGATGCGGGGAATATGGTCATTACCAAAGCAAATGCCCTCTGCCCGAAGGGTCCCCTCCCTGCCGTCATTGCCCTGAAACGAAGGATCACTACAGTAAAGATTGTCCTAACTTCGTGCATCCACGGTTGCGAACCCAAGTCAAAGCCAAAATGAGTTCACCTTTCCCAAGCTCAATTTTATAGCAGTTAGCACCACTCCTCAACCACCCCCTTCCGCCCTCACAGTAACATTGGCCGACCAAAGGACAGTATACCCTGTGGGCATAGTGGAAAAGGTGCCTCTGCAGGTACAAGATTCCACTTTTAGTTTAGATTTTGTTGTGATTCGTCTTCCACAGGTTGAGGGCGGATTTCCCTTGCTCATCGGTAGACCATGGCTACAACACACTAAAGCACTTCATGATTGGGGAAACGATGCTATCTATGTGGATACATACTCCTGGCTCCCCGATGCAACCAATTCGCCTAGAAGGAGGCATGGATCCCGTCGTGCAACATAGTTCTTTGTCCCTAGCAACCAGCCTTGAATTGGAACAGCCTACTCCACCTGACGGGTCAGATGATGATCTGTTGAAGTGGTTGGATGCTACCAAATCTATGCCCTGTTTTGGAGTCTCGATTCACTCTTTGCCTGAAGGTACACCCTCTTCCAATGTTTCCACAGTAACTAAACCTAATGAGCCACCTGAGCCAGCTCAAAGGTTGAAGGTCATAGAAGCTACTCCTGAAGCGCCCTTGGTGGAAGCCTTTGAATTTGGTGAGCCTATGAAGAATCATAGAAGCGGGATGAAATCACCTCTACAAGAGTTCACCTCCCCTCAAACATCAGCCCCAGTGGTGTCTGCTTCTCCGACCAGAACAAAGCTCTCCTCTGTGTTTAGTGATCTCCCCTCACAGAGCCCGTCCTGCTTGATGAATTCCTTGCTCATGATAGTTGTCTTGCTCATGGTACCTCCTCATGCTCTCCATCAACTGTTGCGCTCTGGAGCATCTCCTCTTTCAGCCAGTGGTCCCCCTCACCAGCCCTCGCCCATGCCCACTCACCCTCGCCCCTAGTCCCCCCCCCCTCGCCAGCCCTCGCCCCTACCCTCCCCCTCACACCCCCTCGCCCCTACCCTTTCCCCCCTCGCCCCTAGTCTCCCTACCCACCCCTCGCCTCCTACTCACCCCCCTACTTCCCCCTCGCCCCTACCTAGTACCCACCCCCTTCCACCCCTCACCCCTATCTAGGCCCCCCTCGCCCCTACCCACCCCCTCCCTTGCCCTCGCCCCTACCCACACCCTTCCACCCCTCGCCCCTATCTAGCCCCCCTCGCCCCTACCCACCCTGTCTCTCCCTCGCCCCTACCCTTTCCCCCTCACACCCCTATCTAGCCCCCTCACCCCTATCCAGCCCTCACCACCCCTCCCAGCCCCAGCCCCAGCCTCAGCCTCAGCCTCAGCTAGTTCTTTCCCCACCCCCGTTGATCAGCCCCTTAGCAAGCTACCAACCCTCCTATTCCTCAATCGACTCCCCTGCACTTCAGGAGCATTTTGGTTGTTTCCTTGTGGCTTTCAAGCATTCACCTAGTTGCCATCCCGTTGCTGTAAATACTTTCGTTTTGCCATCACGATGGAGCTTAACCTTATTTGCGGTATTACTCGAGCTTCTGGTCATCCCTCTTTTCAAGCAACTTCATCTGCAAGCATGGACCAGGTCATTTTCCTCTCACTATGGTTATGGAGGATAAAGATGCGCTGGATCTAAACCGAGCATACCTCTTTGCTGTGGAGCCTCATTCTGTTTTGCCAATTGGGATTCTTGGACTATGCAATCATACTGGGTTCTTGCCTATTCAAAGGCTTAAGGCATTTGCAAGCACTGCAGTGTTTTTAACTCCACTTTTGAGGCATGTAAGGTCATGGTTGGGCCTAGCACCTGCTTCAAGAAAGACGTAGATGCAGTACCTAATGGTTTTCTTTCACAGTTTTTTCAATATTTCCTCTCACCGAGACGATGAGCGGTCTTGTGGCGGGCAACCTGTTGCAAGCTACAGTGTTACTTTCACAGGACACATAGTTAGTACAGTTGGTCTAATTTGGTTCACACTAGACGGACTCTCTGGGCTAGACAGCGACACGTGGATACGACGGTGGTTCTAGTGGACATCGTGGCCTGGTCACCACCACCACTCAGTCTGGGGATAGACTTAGATGGTTGACATTTATGAGCCGTTGGTGGCTCTTTATGGTGGGACATGAGTAGTAGCTGTTGGGTCATAGAGATCATCTTCTTCATATATGGTCCAGCGTGTCGTCTAGAGTAGCGAGTCTATACACACAGCACGTCTACACCATCCCTGCACATCTGAGCCTCGACACCCCCATTGTACCCGTGAGTTCTGGGCTGGAGCTAAGTGTGTTGCCACACCAGAGTCTATATCGGTTCTTTGAGATAGTCGAGTCATATGTTCTGGTTTGTTGTTGTGTCTCTGTGGGATCAATTGTTATCTATTGTTTCCTTTGTTTTCAGTCTGTTTTGAGTGAGATTGTCATGCACATTGCACTGAGGAGCACCCACTGTAGAGAGCACGATACATTATCCGCGCTACAGAAGAACATAAACCCAAGAAGCTTTCAACTTCATGGACATTCTCCAAGCGGGCCAATCACAGATAATCTCTATATTGGCCGGGTCTGTCTGCACTTCTGCTGCTGAGACAATGTGTCCCGAACAATTGTATCTCTGGGCTCGGCTCACAGGATAAGGTGGCCGGTTCAGTGGTGCAATTTCAAGTATCAGATCAATGGTATGATCCTTAGGATGAGCTCGTGGCAACTCGCCTGGCAGGCCCTCTGAAAAGCAATTGGCACGAGTGTGGAGAAAAATCTTGGCATTCATTGTTCAGGTCAAAACATATTCGACCTTCATTCATCGTTCAGTTCTCTCCCCCAAAAAAAGTGAATAAAGAAACTGAAGTTCATCAAGTACAATCTCTAAGCCCTTCTTTTGTCAAAGTCATTTTCTCGGCCCAGTAGTCAACCACGGCGTTGTTCTTGTGGTACCAAGGGATTTCAAGTAGGATGTCACAATCTCCCTGGGAAATTACATAGAAATCCTCGTGCCCTAAACACCCCTATCATTGCAAACGAAGTTTGCCAATGATCAGTGTAATGGCAACATCCCGTCCGGGTGCCACTCAAACTACCTCCGCCTATGGCCTCAGCCTATCGGGCGTAATTCCAAATCGAGCCGCCAATTCCAAGTGAAAAGAAGTTGGCCTTGGCTCCTTCATCAAAGAAAAAGAGGGCTTCCTGATCCTTCACTTTCCCCTAAAAGCGGCAAAGTTTGTACTTTCATTCATTTGATTCGGTTCAGGCCCCACGCAATGTGGTACCAGTTCTGCTTTTTATCTGCCTTTTCTGCCACGTCCCTCAGCTGCTTTGGAACTTTCTAGCCTTTCTTCATCCTGTTCATTAGGTGCCTTGTTAGGGCACTTCGCGGAGATATGCCCAGTTTCCCCGCATTCAAAACACTTCCCCTCTTTGATATAGCTGATCCTCTCTCGACGAGTGAGCTGGGGTCGTGCATCCTTTTCTTTCGTTTCTGGGGTGCTCTTCTTCTTTCTACTTTCATTTTCCGAAGTCTGTTCGGTTCTCTGCGTCATGATTTCATATGTGGGGTAGGTCAAACTGCCTGAGTGAATGGCAAAACCCCGTTTCGCATGACTCATCAACTCCTGAATGGAAGCTGACTTTTGTTCTAAGCACTGATCTCGGATCTCTGTAGGAAGACCCAAGGTAAACCGCTGTCACGTGACACATCCAACCCTATGTGTCCGTGGACAAGCTACAGCATAACAGGGTTCAGTCAGTCTAGATTAGAAGTGATCTGGCACTTTTGTGAGTCTATTCATAGACCGTGCATGCCTAATCACTTAGTGTAGATGCATATCCTCTGGTTGCACACAGCATGATCATAAGCATTCCCATCAGAATCCATTAGAATCAGTTAGGGAATTTTCCAGTGCATTTAGCCTATTTTACCTATTTTTGACATTTTTCACTTATTATTTTTAAGTGACTTTTGTTGAAAGTAGGTAGGGCAAATTGAGTAAGTTTGTATATAAGCACACCTAGACTAGCACTAAATGGCAGAAGAGGCAACAGGAGCCAAGCTCAGCAGGCAACTTCTCAACAAGACCCCTTGGTGGACTTCCCTCCAAGCAAGACCCATCACTAGCGTTTTCTCCATCAAGAACCATCGCCATAGATCTGCATCAACTTAGCGTTCTGCATCAGCATCATCCTCAGAAGCAAGCCCTGCCCTAGCATTTTGCTTCAGCAGCCATCGCCAGCAAAAGCTCATCAAGCTAGCGTTTTTGCAAAGCTACTCCCCTAGCGTTTTTGCATATCCCAGCATTTGCAGATTTGCAGCCTTTATGACCTCAGCCTGCAGCGTTTTTCAGCCATGAAGTACCTGCAAGTTCAGCCCCTAAAAGAGTAGCAGATTCAGGCCGGAAAGACCAGCAGATTCAGCCCTTAAGAACCTCAGCTTTTAGCCCTAAACCTGCAGATTTCAGCCCTAAATCAGCGTTTTTCGGCAACAACACATTTCAGCCCATAGCGTTTTTCGACAGCAAATACCAGATTGCAAATTCAGCCCTTAGGTCGGTTTTGTCATCACCGTTGTCATCGTCGACATAGCCTAGACTTGCATCAATCTCATGCATACCGTTTGTACCAGATTGTGCAATCATAAGTAGACCACTCTCGCCGACGAGAGTGGGGCCTTCAGAGGAGGGTTTTACCTCGTCTCTGGTGTCGTATCTCTCTTCTCTCTCTATCTCTCAGTCTCATACACTTGCATGCACAGTGTCCATTCACTTTGTTTGTGATCATAGCATTCTCTCATTAAGAACGGAAGGCTCTCCCTTCCATAAGAACAAAAGGAACCTTGAGCACAGTTCGGAGCACTCATCTTGAGCAAAGAGCAAACATTCATTCCGCTGCACCTAACAACCGCTCAATCTGTTCTTTGAACGAGATCTTCTTAAATGAAGAGGCGGGTAGAAAAGAGCTCCAGAATCTCTCGCAATAAGCGTCCACTGTATCCTTCTTGGTCATTCGAAGATGGTTCCAAGCAGTTCGTATGTCGCGTTCATACTCTCGAATCAGCCAAGAAGAAATAAAAAGCCTTTTAAATTTTCAGCCATTTAACTGGAGTTGTCTTGTTCAATAGAAGCGTGGACCACCAAGTGCGAGCATTTCCCTAGAAGTAAGAAGCAGCCCTCCAAATCTTGAAGTGCTCTGAGTAACGTCCTCCTGAGAAAGCTATGTCAAACTGTTGTATAAAAGACAAAGCTTTCGAAGCATCTCTATAACCAGAAAACGTGTCAAATTTAATTGACTATCCACCTTCCTTAAACTCTCAGACTTTCTTGCTTTTATCTTCCAGAAAGTCATACTCGTTGGCTTTATAAAAATTCTTCTTCTTTGTGTAAAAGCTGCTGTCATCAGAGTTCGAACTATCTGAAGACGAGTTCCTCTGTAGAACTGTCAACCACGGGGCGAGATTTAGGCTTCTTTGCCTTTTTCTTGCCCTTTTCGATTGCTTCATTTTTTGCCTTTTCTGTCTTCTTCGCTCGAGTCAAAGGAGCTAGAAGAACTGTCAGAAGAAGAAGAACTGGGTACTCCTTCAAATCGAACACACTTCTTTTGTTTTCTTGCCGACTCAAATGTAGATTGACAACCCAAATAACCCAGGAAGTCAGCGCCTTCCTTCTGTTTTTTGTCATGCTTTTTAGCTTTGTTCTGCACGTCAAAAAGCTAAGCAATTCGTGCATCAACCACTTCTTCTAATTCTTGCGGTGTACATCCTCGAAGTAGGAGGTTTCTTCAAGGCCGGTTTGAGGGGTGGTTCTGTGGTCTGCCGCCACTGTGAGTGCACCTCATCGAAGGAGGTCTGGCTCATAAATTTTGCAAATTTCGGGTCCTTTGCAAAATTTGACATCATCTTTGTTGCATCGCCGATCAATCGTCGATGCTCCATCTCTTCGATCTCCGCCTGAGTAGACCCAGGCGGGTCGTACTCCTCGCGTGAATCTTTGTTGTGATCTCTTCCCGCATCTCCAGATGCAAAGGAAGTCAACTAATCTTTGTCTGAAGCCATAAGTGCCACGTAAAAAGGATCGGATTTCCTGTAGAAGAGAAATCGGCCGTGCTTTCATACCACTGTAACAGACTTGGACACTCCAAGACGAGAATCGACCGCGACACCACAATAAATCACTTCAAAACAGTTCACAATTCACAATTAATTCGACATTGCCCCAGCGGAGTTCCGTGCCTAGAGATATTGGCCCCAAAGACTGGCGTCCCTTTCGGTATTTCTTTTTGTATTAATCTGCAACAGCGAGTAGTCGGAACTCACTCTCAGACTCTACGTCCAGATGCTATGAGAAGTGAGAGCCCAAACTACTAATTTATAGATTTACAAGGGATGCTAAAAGCAAAGCCCCAAAAGCTGAAAATCAAAAGCCTTGCCAAAAATAAAGCAAAAGCTTTCTGTCTCTCACAAGCTCTCTTGAGCCTAAATAAAGCAAAAACAAAAGAGCTCTCTCTCTCTCTCTCCAATTTGCGTAGCCAAATAAAGCAGGGCTGTTTTGCGTAGCTAAAAAGCTGGCCAAAGATTTCCACACAAACCGCTTTTCTTCCATACACTGTTGCCACGTCAGCAACCCGCGTTCTCAGCCGCATTTTGCGCCGCAATCTGCGGGCCTGTCCGTATGCCGGGCAGCCACGTCACCATTTTTGCTAGTATTTCCACGTCAAAGGGAAGGGGTGTGTGTGTGTGTACTGGGCAGCCACATCACCAGTTTGTGACAACAGACGCAACTTTCCAATGATGGGAGTAACGCACTCTGAGTGGCCAGGACATGCCAATCCTGCCTCTGTAGTGTACCCCATCTCTTCAGCTCTGATGCCCAGTTTTCTTGCTTTCTCAAACGAGGATTTTCGGCCCAAATAACCAAGAAAGTCAATTCCCTTAATACGTTTCTTCGATTGCTTCTCCTTTGACCCAAATAGTTGGTTGACTCATTTTTCGACAATATCCTCAAGTTCATCTTCGGAAAACATCCGTGAGACAGGAGGTTCTTGATTGCCGGTTTAATTGGTGGCTTTCTGCCAATGAGTATGCACTTCATCCATCGGGTGTCGGGTCAAAAATTTGGTACATTGTGGATCCTTGGCAAACCGAAGCATCTACTTTGGGCACTCGACAACCTGCAGTTGACGTTGCATCTCCATGAGTTGATAGTGCGAAGGCCGAGGTGGCCCGTACTCGTTCTCTACTAATCCCCTTGAATTTTCCGTACTGCCTCCGTTTCCGAGGTGGCAAGAGGAGTCGCCTGATTCTTTCCTAATGTCGCAAGAAGGATCGGATTTCCCAGTAGAAGAAAAATCGGCCGTGCTCTGATACCACTGTCACAAACATGGACACCCTAAGTCTAGAATCTGTCCCGACACAAGAGAGAGATTCACAACATACTTCACAACTTTAAAATCGCAGTTCAATTTGGTCGACACGGCCCGGCGTAGTTCCATGCCCAAAGAGATTGGCCCCAAAGACTAGCGCCCCTTTCGGTATTTGTAACAAACTTGGACACTCCAAGTCGAGAATCTACCACAACACCACAAGAAATCACTTCAAAACGGTTCACAGTTCACAATTGATTCGACACTGGCCCGGCGGAGTTCCGTGCCTAGAGATATTGGCCCCAGAGACTAGCGCCCCTTTCGGTATTTCTTTTTATATTAATCTGCAACACAAAGTTCAAGCAAGTAGTCGGGACTCACTCTCAGACTCTGCGTCCAGATGCTCTAAGAAGTGAGAGCCCAACTACTAATTTAAAGATTTACGAGGGATGCCAAAAGCAGAGCCCCAAAGGCTGAAAATCAAAAGCCTTGCCAAATAAAGCAAAAGCCCTCTGTCTCTCTCAAGCTCTCTCTCTCTCTCTCTCTCTCTCTCTCTCTCTGAGAAAGAAGCCAACGAGGCAAGCATAAGAAGCTCGACAACAAATCCAATCAACCTTGCAAGAATGCCGGCTACAGGAATCCCTTGCCCTCAAGATCCGGATTGGAGGACTCTCCCCACCATGGTGCACCGAGGAGGACACACTCGAAGAAGCCATCACCGAGCTCAATGACATTCTTCAACCAATCAACATCGAACCCGACACTGTCTCTTGGATCAACGACACGCATAGGCGTGTACCACTTGGCCAATGCATCCTCACTTTCAAGAACAAAGAAGAACGGGCGAGGCTGCTACGCCAATCCAACCACCTCAAGGAGACAAAGCTTTGGATCGTCGAGGAATTGACTACAAATCAACTCAAGCATAAAGCAAGCGAGCCCAAGAAGATGCATGAAGCCCGTAAACAAGGTAAATGGGCAGTCTATCGTGGTGGTAAAGCCATTATTCAGGAGTTTCGCACTCCCAAGCTAGCCCCCCCTCTACCTGACCCCCCCTTAGGTTTTATTCTTGTTCTTACTCTTTTTCCTTTTCTCATCTGATGGACGCTCAGTCCCTAATTGATATGTATCTAACGCCTCCACCTGAAAAGAATAGATGTATTGTTTTGCTTTGGTCCCATGGGTGATATCTGACCCCCGTGGACGATAATTAACTCTCTCTCTCTCTCTCTCTCTCTCTCTCTCTCTCTCTCTCTCTCTCTCTCTCTCTCTCTCTCTCTCTCTCTCCAATTGCATAGCAAATGCAAAACTACCGCAAGTCCCTGCTTATTTTTCTGCTGCCACAAAACGAGGGCGTCTGTACAGCCTGCCACACGTCAGCCCAGCCTGCTTTTTTCGGCAGCCAGCCACGTCAGCATTTGCCAGACTTTCCAATTCGGCCAGCCACGTCATCATTTCTGCAAGGGGGGTTCTTGCCAGAGGGTGCGTGTCTGTATATTAGGCAACCACGTCACCGAGTTGTGACATACCCCCCTCTTGAAAGCATTGTAATCACCTCGATTATGCCTGAAAAACAGACAGAAGCCATAAACTGTCTTAGCAGACACTGACTGTTAGTACCTACGCACTGGGAACACACATCTAGCACATGTACCAATTGACAATCACATCACACGACATCACACGACATCACTTGACATCATAGGACATCACATGACAAATCACATTCAACATTCATTCGGATCTCAGACTATGATTTATCGGCAATGCAATTAGCAACCGCATCTGGATCTACTCAGGACCTTATAGATGCCCGATTGACTAATCCCTATTGCAACCATGTCTATCGAGATCATTCAGACCAAAATGCTGCAGTCATTTCGTCTATCAGTTCCTGCACTTCAACAAGTCAAGAACAAATCAGTTTCATATTTTCCAGAATTCCATTTAATAAAGTCATACATCAGAATACTGTTTACTCTCAGTATCCCTGAAGCTCAAAGAGACATCACTGACTCTAGTATTCAAAAATCAAGGCATCTGTTGACAAAGGAACGAAGTAACCCCCCTCTTGTGCCAACCCACTGCACCAGATATCCGACCAAGCTGAATTCGGGGTTCCATTTGGAATAGACTATGCTAAACCAAAAGCTTCAAGGTAAAGTTTCACAATCTGAGGAGTATCTGCTAGGTCCTCCTCCTCCATCCACTTCGCATCCAATGCAAGATAGTTCTTGAATTTAACTAAGAACCGCCTTCTCACTTTACCCTTAATCTTTCTATCCTTATGTGCCAATATCTATTCTAGAACAAGGATCTCCTCGTTTTCTTCCACTTCAGGTTGCTCATCAAGCTCCCCATCTTCGGGCGCATCACCTTTAAAAGGTTTCAAGAGACTCACATGAAATGCATTCTGAATCCTCCAAGTGTCAGGCAGCTTCAGTCAGAAGGAGACATCATTGATCTTTTCGGAGATCTGGAAAGCTCCGTAGTATCGCATACTAAGCTTTGAAAAAAGCCTTTCCTTTCCCTTCTTCTTTCTCAGGCGTGCCTTCTCAAAACGTAAGAGCACCCAATCATTCACCTTCAATTTTAAATCGCGACGATGGCAATCTGCTGCCTTTTTCTGTCTTTCCTGAGATTTCTGCAAAGCCTCGCGGACATTGTCATAAGCCGTGTCCAAGTCGCACGTGTACTCATCAGCTTCAAAAATCTTATTTTTCGTGCTTAGGAAGGGTGGAACCTTTGCAGCACCTTCAATAATCTCAAATGGCGTCTTCCCCGTCGAAGAGTGTATCGTGTTGTTGTAGGCAAATTCCACCAAAGGTAAGCACTTTTCCCATTGAGTCTTCTAATCCGAGATGTAAGACTTCAATAAATCTAATACCACTAAATTTGCAATCTCACATTGCCCGTCAGTCTGCGGGTAGAAAGATGACGAGAACTGCAACCACGTGCCAATGTTCTCCGAAATAGCCTTCCAAAACAAACTTGTGAATCTGGGGTCCCTGTCGGAGACAATCGTCTCGGGCATGCCATGTAATCTAAAGATCTGGGCCACAAACAATCTCGCTAAGTGATCCGGCTTGACTGTTTTCTTCACTGGAATGAAATGAGCCTGCTTGCTAAATCTGTCAATAACAGTTCAGATACCATCGTGACCACTCTGTGTTCTCGGGAGATCAAAAATGAAATCCATTGTAATACTTTCCCAGGGGCGGGTGGGTATGGGCAAAGGCTGTAACAATCCATGTGCTGTATGCCTGTCAAACTTGACCTTCTGGCATACCAAGCAACTGCGCACAAACTCGTCCACATCCTTCTCGAGTCTCGGCCAAAAGAAGTCTCTCTCTACCCCTTTCAAGGTGGTAGCAATGCCAGGGTGACCTGTAAAAGGCGGACAGTGGCATTCGGTCATAATCTTTTCTCTCAACGGCTGTGTAACGCACAACATGGTTTTCCTCATCAAGTAGCCATCCCGAATGGAATATCCCGCTACTGTCTCCCCATCCCGTATCCGTGTAAAAATGTCTGCAAAATCTGTATCCGTGGCATACTGATCGACCATATCCTCAAAGCTCCTATGATGTATCGCGGAAATAGCCGGAACCAACGGTTTTCGAGACAAAGCATCTGCCACCAAATTCTTATGTCCCTGCACATGGACGATCTGGAAGTAAAACTGTGACAAGATGTTTGTCCACCGCATCTGCTTTCCCGAAAGCTGCTTTTGTGACAAGAAGTAGCGTAAACTCTGATGGTCTGTAAAAACAGTAAAATCTGCTCCGAGTAGGTAATGCCGCCACTGAGTAAGAGCATGGATAACCGCCAAAAGCTCTTTCTCATAAATCTATGCTCTCAATTCCGGCCTTGAGAACAATCGGCTCTCGTAAGCAATGACATGGCCTTCTTGCATTAAGACCGCACCCAGACTACGACCACAAGCATCACAATATACTTCAAATGACTTCCACAAGTCCGGCAAAGTCAAAACTGGTCCCGTAGTCAATTTCTCTTTCAATGTCTGAAAGGCAGTCACCTTTGTGGGTCCCCATGAGAAAGGGACTCCTTTCTGTGTCAAGATATGCAAAGGAGAAGCAACCTCTGCAAACTTTCTAATGAACCGCATGTAGTACGAACACAATCCCAAGAAGCTTCTAACTTCATGGCCATTCTTCAAATCGGGCCAATCACGGAGTCTCTATCTTGGCCAGATCCATCTGCACTCCTGCTACTGACACAATGTGTGCCAAAAAGTGTATCTCTGGTAGGAAACATTCACTTTTCTTCGCATTAATCACCAACTTGTGATCTCGTAATGCCTGAAAGACCTGAAGCACATGTGCTCTATGTTCTGCCTAATCCTGGAGAAAACAATGATGTCGTCAAAGAAAGTGCCAACGAGTAGTCTGTACTCTAAAAAAATAATGTCCATCATCCGGATAAATGTCGCAGGAGCATTGGTTAGGCCAAAAGGCATCACCAAAAACTCAAATAACCCAAAAGTCGTCTGAAAGGCAGTCTTATAGACATCTCCCCACGCGATTCGGATGTGATGATATCCACTTTTTAAGTCGATCCTGCTAAAGCACGAGGATTCCTGAAGTCGGTCAAGTATATCATCGA
The DNA here is from genome assembly GCF_014529385.1 of Adiantum capillus-veneris. Lineage (NCBI taxonomy): Eukaryota > Viridiplantae > Streptophyta > Polypodiopsida > Polypodiales > Pteridaceae > Adiantum > Adiantum capillus-veneris. The sequence continues at coordinate 44,540,606 of NC_140949.1, read as the reverse complement.
TTCAAGGAATCGAAAATCTGTTCTTGATGGTGATTTTGTTGAGAGCTCTATAGTCGATGCACATTCTCCAAGATCCGTCTTTCTTCAAAACCAACAACACTGGAGAGCAGTACGGTGAAGTACTAGGCTGGACAAGAGCCTTTTCCAAGAGGTCTTTCACTTGGTTCATAATTTCTTCATTCTGGGCTCAGCTCACACGGTAAGGTGGCCAATTCGGTGGTGTGCTTCCAGGTATCAAATCAATGGTATGATCTTCAAGACGAGCGGGTGGTAACGCACCTGGCAAGCCCTCTGAGAAGCAATCGGCATGAGTGTGGAGAAAATCTTGGCGTTCTTTATCAAGTTCAAACATATTTGTCCTATCCTCATCATTCAAAAAGATCGAGTAAACAAACAGACTAGATTTCATTAATTTTGAAATGGCCGAAGCCGATACAATAGAGACAGACTCGCCCTAAAGTTATACATCAAGTACAATGGTTCTGCCCTTTTCTGTGGTCAAAGTTGCTTTCCTCGCGCGATAGTCAACCATGGCGTTGTTCTTGTGGTACAAGGGAATTCCCAAGAGAACATCACAACCTTCCAAAGGCATTATGTAGAAGTCCTCATACCCCAAATACCCCTGACAATGCAACCGAAGTTTGCCAATGACAGGTGTAATGGCTAAGCCCCTGCCGGGTGCCGCTAGAACTACCTTTGGAAGTAGTCCCATCCAATCGGGAGTGATCTCGAGCTGCGCCGCCAATTCCGGCGAAATGAAGTTGGCCTTGGCTCCTCCATCAAAGAAGATCAGGGCTTCTTGGTCTTTTACTTTGCCCCAAGCTCGGCAAAGTTCTGATCGAAAGAGGTCTGGCTCATATATTTTGCCAATTTTGGGTCCTTCGCAAAATTAAGCATCATCTTTGTTGCATTGCCGATCAATCGTCGACGCTCCATCTCTTCGATCTCCGCTTGAGTAGGCCGAGGCGGGCCGTACTCCTCGCGTGAATCTTTGTTGTGATCTCTTCCCGCATCTCCGGATGCAGAGGAAGTCGATTGATCTCTGTCTGAAGCCATAAGTGCCGCGTAAAAAGGATCAGATTTCCCGTAGAAGAGACATCAGTCGTGTTCTAATACCACTGTAACAGACTTGGACACTCCAAGTCGAGAATCTACCGCGACACCACAAGAAATCACTTCAAAACAATTCACAGATCACAATTGATCCGACACTGGCCCGGCGGAGTTCTGTGCCTAGAGATATTGGACCCAAAAACTAGCACCCCTTTCGGTATTTCTTTTATATTAATCTGCAACACAAAGTACAAGCAAGTAGTCGGGACTCACTCTCAGACTCTGCGTCCAAATGCTCTGAGAAGTGAGAGCCCAACTACTAATTTAAAGATTTACAAGGGATGCCAAAAGCAGAGCCCCAAAAGCTGAAAATCAAAAGCCCTCCCAAATAAAGCAAAAGCCCTCTGTCTCTCACAAGCTCTCGCTCTCTCTCTCTCTTGAAAGGAAATAAAGCAAAAGCAAAAGAGCTCTCTCTCTCTCTCTCTCTCTCCAATTGCGTACCAAAAGCAAAACTGCCGCAAGTCCCTGCTTTTTTTTTTGCTGCCGCAAAACACGAGCTCCATACAGCCTGCCACATGTTAGTCCAAACCGCTTTTTCCGGCAACCAACCACGTCAGCATTTGCCAGACTTTCCAATTCGACCAGCCACATCATTATTTCTACAAGGGGGGGGTTCTTGCCAGAGTGTGTATGTGTGTGTATACTAGACAGCCACGTCACGGAGTTGTGACAGTATTTCTTTTATAGTAATGCTTGATCAAGGTACAATTCCCGCGGTCCTTGTCACAAATTGCTGACGTGTTAAGACACTGAAGAACGGAGCCAACTTGTAGCTCCCGGCCGAGGGACCTAAACCCTAGAAGCAGTAGAAGAAGTTGAAGTTCTCACCGACTTACAGATCCTCGCCGAGTGGGTCTATTTTTAAAGAAGTTCCGTCAACTTATGGGACCCTGTCCGATGGGGCCCAAGTGACCTAAAGAGAATATATAAAGCAAGACCCACACACACACACGAGCCTATTTGCGTGGAGCCTGATGACGTGGCAAGCCAGTACGGAACTCCGGATTTTGCGCTGACTTGCTGACATGGCAGCCTGTACGGATTTTCGCATTTCACGCTGTCTGTGCTGACGTGGCAGCCTGTACGGATTTTCGCGTTGACTATGCTGACGTGGCAACCTGTACGGATTCCCGTGATTTAAACTGGTTGATTTTTGCGCCAGTTTTTGGAGCAGTTGCTTTTGAGTTTCAAGCTTTTCATGTAAACTGCTTTTCAAGGCCAAGGGCCTTCAATTTAGTGCAAAGGGCTCAATCTCTGACACGCTTCAGTGAGAAGGTGCAAAGCGCGAGTACCGGCATTGTAGTTCAAGTATATAAAGAAATCCTGAAAGGGGCGCCAAGGTTTGGGGCCAAAACTCTCTGGGGTAGAATTCCGCCACTCCATGTTGCGTGTGCTCTCTCTCTCTTTCACTTTCAGTTGTTATTGAAGTGCTAAAAGTCTGTTCAGTCTGTTCTTTTCTATTGGCATGTCGTGCCTGTCTTGTGACAATGGTATTAGAGCATTAGGTGTGTGCTTTCCTGAAAGCATACTGGTCCTACAAAAGAGCAGACAGAGCAAACCACAGGTTTCTAGAATTTTATTTGAAGTGTCTTCGAGTCTCGACCCCTGACTTATTAGCCACTCCCACCCTTACTTCATCGCGCATCAGATGCACTCCCGTCTTCACCGTTTTGTCTTATAGGGCATAAGCCATAAAAAACCCAAGACATGGCGTTCATGGATTCAGCAAAATATTTGCAATTTCTTCTCGACGAGCTTCACGACATTCTTTCACGACATCCTCAACAGAATCTTCTGATGCTGCAAAGTTTTCAACAATTTTTTAGTTACATGTTACATGTTACCCCCTTTGATGCCTCAAGTGCTACCTCCTCCTCCGGCACCAGAAAGTACGAGAGCATCCAACCGGCAACCTTCCCAGCCGTCGATTCCAATCGGCGGAGTCTTCACGAATATGGTGCAGCCATCTGACCCTGATCCAGTGCAACCGCCTTTGCCACCACTGTTGCCCCCACCACCACCGCCACCAGGCTACAATGTGGATACCCTTATTATCCATACCCGGGATACGCGCCTAACCAACCAAAAAATTTCAAGGATGGCGGCACGAGAGTCAAATTTTTCCCTTTTTCTGGTGTGAAAGATTGAAAGAAAGCATTGCAGTTCCTACAGCAATTCGACAACATCTATGCTTTGGGGAACTATACAGAAGAATCCAAGATTTCATCGATTTTATTACGGATCTCCCAAAGACTCGGACTGGAAATGATGCGATCTGGACCATAGTGGACATTTAGCAAGCAAGCTCACTTTATTCCAGTCAGGAAAAACAACCAAAGCAGATCATATGGCTAGGATTTTTCTAGCACAGATCTTTAAGCATCATGGGATGCCCAAGTCTGTTGTGAGTGATCAAGATCCTCGCATAACAAGAAATTTTTAGCATGCTTTGTTTGATAATCTTGATACGAAGTTGAATTTTTCTTCTGCATATCATCCTCAAACGGATAAGCAAAGTGATCGCCAATTCCACAATATTGGATATGTTGAAATCTTATGTGTCGGACAGACAGTCTAACTGGGAAGTATTTGCACCTTGTTGGGTACGTGTATAACAATATCGTACACTCGTCTACAGGGAAGGCGCCCTTTGAGATTCTTTATGGTAGCCTTTGCTTTTACAGATCCTTGTAACTAAGGATAAGATTTTTGCAGCAGATAAATTTTTTCGGGCTTTGGACACGGCCTACAGGCAAGTTAAGAGAGCAATATTGCGCTCTCAGGAAAAACATAAGAAAGTTACAGACAAGCACAAAAGGAATCTGTACTTAACAGTCGGTCAATTAGTCTTACTCAAGTTGAGAAGACAAGACCAAAGAAACGAGCGACTCATAGAGAGAAAGTGGTAAAACTTTCCAATCGTCCTTATCGGCCGTTTAAGATAATTTACCAAGTGAATGACATGATGTTCCGATTAGAGCTACCATCTAATTGGAAGATCCACAATGATTTCCATGTTAGTTTACTCCGGCCATATGTGGGACCGTCTCCAAGTCATCAGGAGCGGCCACTCAAGTCTGGGAAGATTACACAGAAGTATTTGGTAAAGTTCAAGAATTAATCTACTCTACACGCTCAGTGGATGACCCAGCAGGAATTAGCATCTTATCCGGAGAGTCTAGAAGGATATGTACAAACACTACAGTTAAGGACAACTGTTTAGAAGCCGAAGGCATGTTGCTAAAAGGACTATTGTCTTATTTTTCTAAGTAATTTCTTTTTATTGAAATTAGGCTGTCACAAAACGGGAGCGTACACGAGCACTTAGAAAATCTGAAAATTATAATTCTTTGAAAACATGAGAGAAGGGAGAAGATCGACACAGTATTGGGGACCAGAAGATGGGTTGGTCCCCCCCCCCCCCCCCCCCCCGTTAAGAGTATTCTTTTATTCAGGGAGAATTCTTATACAAGCACGAGAACCCGAGGAAACCCCTCCGTTCTATAGTCTTAGACCCGAAGGTCGTGCTTTCCCGTAAAGGGCTTGGGCACAAGGCCGTTCCTTCCCGTGAGGGACTTAAGCGCGAAGCCGTACTTTCCCGTAAGGGACTTAGGCGTGAAGCCGTACTTCCCGTGAAGGGCCTTCCCATGAGACGGGAGATTCCTGCAAAACAAACCACACAAAGCAACAATTCTCAAAGCGTATCAACACCTTATACCTGTCGCTTCTTGCTCGAAGAATCGACCTCCGTACTCAGTCGCCACGCGAATACTTGCAGTTTCCGTCGCCAGACTCTGCTTCAAAGCCCTAGCGTTGGTGCTTTTCTGCTGCTTCCGGCTCTTCAGAAACTGAACGCTAGCTACCCTTTTATAGGGTCTGGCACCTGGCAGGAATAGGGGTCCAAAAAGCAGAGCTAGGCGCTCCTAGAGAGAGGAGAGAGAAAATCGCGTTTTCTAGAGAGAGAAGAGAGAGAGAGAGAGATCGCAATTCAGCCCCCTGCATAGCTATTAGCACTGGCTTTTTTTTATAAGAGCCTTGCTTGCTTTATTTTATTAATAAAGGGGCCGGTCACTTAAAAGTGACCGGTCACTTTATAAAATAAAGTGTGAACCTGTTCAAACTTTAAAAACTCACTCAGTTAGTGAAAACAATGCTATACGAACACATTCCAGGCGTCCCCGGGTGCAAGACACGACACAGATGCAATGCAGACACAGACTCCTCGCGGAAAAACATCTGTCCTCCCGCGACTGTTCCTGCTTTTCGTAAAAAGCTTCATTGAACCCATCTTTATTCTTGTGCTTGCGTTCTTACGCGTACTTTCTTACTCAGTTCGGATTTCCTCCTTAGCCTACGGGATGCCCCCTTACTGATGCACCCGTCACCCATCATGTGACGCATCAGGGGCACTCGTAACCCGGCCCTTTTCACCGAACTTACGGAAACTCCTTCGCGATGTTTACCGTCACCCATCAAATGACACATCAGAGTTGTCCGTTCCTGATGGCAGTTCCTGTAGCTACAATCTTTTAACAGTTCTTAGTGCACATAATAAAATATCCTAAAAAAGAGATTTAATCATTAAAAATAAGAAAATAGTCCAATTAGCAACATCCCTCTGGCTTCTAAACAGTTGACCTCAACTGTAGTGCTTGGACATATACCTCCAGTATCTCGGGATAAGCTGCTAATTCCTCCTGCGTCATCCACTGAGCATCTAGATTCGAATAGTTCTTAAACTTAACCAAATACTTCTGTGTTATCTTTCCGGATTTGAGAGACCGCTCATGATGACTTACTATCTGCTCCGGTTGGAATATTTCTTCTGTTTCCTCAACCTCAGGAGGTTCCTCAGCACTAGCCTGGCTTGGAGGCGATCCCACATACGGCCGGAGTAAACTGACATGGAAAGCATTATGGATCTTCCAATTAGGCGGTAGCTCTAATCGGAAAGCAACATCATTCACTCGCTCAGTGATCTTAAACGACCCATAATAACGGGTAGAAAGTTGTGAGACGCTTGTTTCTTAAGTCTTGCCTTCTCAAACTTGAGTAAGACTAACTGTCCGACTGTTAAGTCTAGATTCCTTCTGTGCTTGTCTGCAACTTTCTTATGCTTTTCCTGAGAGCGGAGAATAGCTCTCCTAACTTGCCCGTAGGCTGTGTCCAAATCCCAAACAAATTCATCTGCTGCAAAGATCTTATCCTTAGTTAAAAGGATGGGTGGAAGCAAAGGCTTACCATAAAGAATCTCAAAAGGTGCTTTCCCCGTCGATGAGTGTATGGTATTGTTATACGCATACTCGACAAGAGGCAAATATTTCTCCGAGTCAGATTGCCGGTCGGACACATAAGCTTTTAACATATCCAATACTGTGGAATTGGCTCTCACTTTGCCCGTCCGTTTAAGGATGGTAGGTAGATGAAAAATTTAGCTTCGTACCAAGATTATCCATCAAGGCACGCCAAAAATTTCTTGTCATGCGAGGATCTCGATCACTCACAATTGACTTAGGCATTCCATGATGCTTAAAGATCTGTGCCAGGAAGACCCTAGCCATATGGTCTGCTTTGATCGTTTTCTTGACTGGTATAAAGTGTGCTTGCTTGCTAAACCTGTCCACAATGGTCCATATCGCGTCATTTCCAGTCTGAGTTCTAGGGAGGTCCATGATAAAGTCCATGGCAATACTTTCCCAAGGTTCATTAGGCACAGGCAAAGGTTGTAGCAACCGGGGGTTTCTAATCACCGAGCAAAAAAAAGTGAGCGAAAACAAATTTCGAGCAAATTTGGGGACAACTTGATGCAAGAACAACAATGGTGAAAGAAAATAATTATGTCATGCATGTTATTTTCACGACCACAAATATGAGAATTGATGGACGAAAATCTAGATTTTGAAAATTGAATACTTTGGTTACATGCAATCTCTTTATACTAGAGACATAATGCAATTCTAGGTGACATATCTTCTCTCAAAAAAGTCCCCCAAAAATTTGGCACTTGGATTTTGTTAAAAAGTCAACACAACCTTGTAAGCCTACAATGCTATCAATTTGGGAACCTCCTAAGGCCTGAAACAACTTGGCTTTTGTAAGTGCTTCTTGATGCACAAACTCTAGGCTCTAAAAAACATAAAGTAGTTGTGCTTGCAAGGCATGTATGTAACACGTTTGCTATTGTGTCGCTGAAAATCCACACATAAGCACCAATAGAAGTCTGTAAGCATGTTAATACTTAACTCCTTTCTCTATTGAATGAATTGTACTAATATGAAACACATGTGATGCATTAGGAGCCACAATTACCTCCCTTACCAATTTGGTTGTGGCATAGTTCTTCCCTTTGCCATAGTTGTACTAATAGTGGGAGGTTTTTAATGAGGTCAATGACACTTGTCCATGAACGTGCATGTGTAGTCGTTAGTCTCCTCTTTAATCACTATAGGTGACACTTTTGAGCCAATAGCACCCGACAACAACTTAGAGATGACACCTACCTTGTAGAACTGTGAGACTTCTTTGTCAAGGCCATAAATATGATTACCAATATCGTGTTCCTCATGTTCCAGCTTCACATTTTCTCCAAACAATGTCAGAGCACATAGAAAAAATATCCATCTTGAATATCGAAAAGATGTTTAAGTGTGTCAACCTTAACCTATGTAACTGACTGTAAAAAAAAAGAACTAGTTTTTGACCCCATTGAGGTCCATAAATGGAAATGTGCTAGAGCATTGTTTGCAAAAGATAGAACAAGCTTTCTTGGAGTATGGTAAGGTAACGTATATATAACAGGCCGAATAGAGAGCGTATAGAAAGATGATATTTACCTTAAATTCTTTTAGCAAATTCAAATAATGTACAAGTCAAAGCATAGTGCGATCTTTTTCAATGTCATACATGCCATTAGCGACATCTTAATTTGTGATGACAATAAAAAATATTCCCAAATCACTGCTCTTGAAAGAGCGTCTTCAAAAAATTATGTTGTTAGCACCAACAATGGCATGGCAAACGCAATCGAAGCCCGTTTTAAAATTTCTCATTTACTCACTTACTCTCACGCCATGGAGGACACACCGAAAGGCTATGTGAAGTTCTGAATGTCTGGGTCCGTCTTTACGAGACCAATATGTCTGGCTAAGTTTTAGTCATTTCCAACGCTCACTACCATGAGGTGCCACTTTGATGTTACTCGTCGGCGCTCGTCGTCTGCCATTGCTTGTTGTCTACTCCGTCGGATTGTCGTCAATTGTCCAAGATCTGTTGTGCCATCGTCTATCGTCGAGCACAACCAAAGTAAGGCGCCTTGTCATCGTTTGAGTCACAGGACCAATATGTACGCCCAAGTTTTAGTCCTTGCTGGTGCTCACTACCATGAGGTGCAGCTTCGATTTTACTTGCCGACGCTCGTCTTCCGCTATTGTTTGTCATCTACTCCGTTGAATTGTCGTCAGTTGTCCAAGTTGTGTTGTGCCATCGAACACAACTAAAGCATGGCGCCTCGTCATTGTTTGCGAGGTATGCAATGAAATGCTGCTCACAATAGCCAGCACTGGCTCCAGCTCCCTTCACTTATTAGTATCGCCGTGTATAGCATGGGACTCGTCGTTGTTTGACAATGAGGTATGCAATGAAATGCTGCTCAAAATAGCCAGCACTGGCTCCGGATCCATTTAACGTGAAGGACTACATCCCTGTGTTGGCAGCATTGGACATTCAATTGAGGTCACGCCACTCGCACGAAGCTGCTTGGATTGAGTAGCCGTCGTGTATAGCATGGGACTGGTTTGTTGCTGCAACCAGTCCGCGCCGACACGGACTGGTTGCAGCAACAAACCAGTCCCATGCTATACACGACGGCGCTCACTAAGTGAAGGAGCGCTGACTGTTTGGTCTTTACTTTTTTTAAACATTATCATTCTATTTTAAAGTTTTTGATCGAAATAATGCTCAAGTAATTGAATTTGTGGGTGTTCGAACTTCGTATGAGTGTGTGTGTGTGTGTGTGTGTGTGTGTGTGTGTGTGTGTGTGTGAGAGAGAGAGAGAGAGAGAGAGAGAGAAAGAGACTCGCGAATATCTGAGTGAGAGAAAGCCATGTCGAATGTGATATTTAGTGTGCATAAGTAAGCAAAATTGTGTGTTTTTCTTTGATTCTTTGCGCTCAACTGAGAGGACGTGAGAGGGTGAGAGAGCTCCATGGATTTATGCTTTCATTAAGTTGCATCAATTAACACAATACTAACACATGGTTTGTTCTTCAGTCAGATAACAAGAATTTCAAGGTCACTAAGGAGCTTTTAGTTTCCCAGTACAATGGTTTACGTTTTCTTAATTTTCAACAAACCTATTTTATCTTATTATCTATGTGCTCCATGGCAAAAAATGCCCCTGGCTTGCAGTCGATGCCGGACATGTGCCAAAATTGTCCCACGGTTCCGACACCGATGGCAAGCGGGGTGGTGGGGGGGCTTTTTTTTGTTCATTGAAATAAAGAGGCTAGGGCATTTTTCATGTAAAATAAATGAAGGGATTGGAGCATTTTTAATTTGTCATGGAAATGAAGGGGTTGCAATATTTTGTTTTCTTGACGTAATTGCTATTATTTTATCTGCTATTTTTTATGAAATTGAGTAGTGAAAATATGTAGAATACAAATCTCATAAGTAAGGGTGCAATGATTGAAGGGGTTGTTTATTTATTTATTTATTTTACTTTGATGTAGTCATGCAATTGGGAGAGCCTTTCATAGAGAAGGAGAAGGCTCTCTGGTTCATGATATTCTTTGTAGGGATCCAGTGAGCTTTGTGTCAATCACAGAGGGTCTTGATGATGATGATCTTCACGGTGATGAGAGCAAGAGAACATATATTGGCTTGTGGTCAATGAATGAAGTGGATGCTCACAGAGCTAGGCAAGAGGCAGCCTTGCAATATTATTGGTTTCATTCCATATCACCCGTGAGGTTGGGGCATATTTGCTTTCTAGAAAAAGGAACAGTTTAAAATTATGAATGGTCTTTATTATAAGTATTCAGGCCGTGTTGGGAAGGTATTTAACTGCCTTTCTGGTGTTTTTTAAATAAATCGTAAGCACATTGTGCTTTGGTAGATTCTCAACATTGTTGACCCAAGGATTTGCTCGACTATTTTGTTGCTTGATAATACTCGCTCGCCAATTTGTATAACTCTAGCAACCCAGGCGTCTTATGCCGATCATACTTCACTTTTTGGCAAACCAAGCATTCCCTGACATACTTATCAATGTCTGCTTTAAGGCTAGGCCAAAAGAAATATCTTTCCATTGCTAAGGTCATAGGGAGAATACCCCGATGACCTGCATAAGGCGAAGCATGTGCTTCATCCATGATCTTGTTTCTTAATGGTTCTGCCACACATATGGCCTGATGGTGGTAGAGATAACCGTCCCGGATGGAATAGGGAAACTCATTCTTTCCACGATGTAGCTTTCCCCAGATGGTGGAGAAGTCTGGATCATTCGGATACAAATCCGATAGTGCTTCTAATTCTTGGTGATACACCGAAGTGATAGCGTTCACCCTTGGCCGCCTAGACAATGCGTCTGCGACTACATTCTTACTCCCAGCCGTGTGAAGGATCTGGAAGTGAAACATAGACAAAAAGTTTGCCCACCTCATCTGCTTCTCAAATAGTTTCCTTTGCGTAAGAAAATACCGCAAACTCTGGTGATCAGTCTTGATCACAAAATCCGCTCCTAGAAGATAGTGCTTCCAGTTGGATAAGGCGTGAATCTTAGCCGAGAGTTCCTGTTCGTAGATTGATGCATGCAACTCTACATCCTTAAGCCGTCTGCTTTCGTAGGCCACTGCATGGCCTTCTTGGTTTAACACTGCTCCGATGCAATCGCCTGAAGCATCGCAGTGAACCTCAAATGGTTTCCTTAAGTCAGGCACTATCAGAATAGGTCCATGGCTTAGCAAGTACTTGAGCCGATAAAAAGCTCCTTGTTGTCTCGAGCCCCATCTGAAAGGAATCTTTTTCTTTGTCAAATCATGAAGTGGTCCTGCTACATGAGCAAACCCTCGGACAAACCTTCGATAACATGAACATAATCCCAGAAAGCTACGTACATCATGTACCGTAGTGGGAATAGGCCAATCTTATACCACTCGGATCTTGGCAGGATCCATACTCACTTGATTGTGAGAGACTATATGGCCGAGATAGTGTCACGAGGACGTGGCAGTTATTAACCATGTCACAGAGATGTGGCAACTGCTAACCTTGGTTGTTGGTTTCTTTCCAATGGGGTTTATTTTATTTGTTTAAGACCCTCTTTTTGAAGTAGCAAATGGTCGGACATTGTATGGCCAATGTGAACGGTAGATTCACCCGCAGACGGGAAGTGGTCGGCACTGGAATTCGTATGGTAAGAGGATGTCTAGGCTCAGAGCAAGATCATATAGGTCCCCCCGTCGCACTTAGCAAGTTGGTGGATACTAGGAAGTGAACTCAATTAAGGCGTAAAGTCAAGGTGGGACTACCAACAAAAAGTATCCGACAGTTGGGCCACATTGCACTTTTGGATGCGGTCCCAATGAGGATAGATGGTCAGAAGACCAGTGGGAGCCCAACGGAAGCATCTCCTAAAATTTAGGGAACTGCTATTTTGGGCCGTGAAATGTGTTCACGTCATTACCTCCGGTATGACTAGGGGAACATTTTATAACTCTGCCGCGAAGTCAACTGGGCAACCGGTCAGGATATTTTTAAGCGGCAAACCCGAAACGGGAAAATGCTTGAAAATGCGCCAAGTGTCACATTTTCGTGAACTTTCCTCTTGCAGAAAAATGGGCGCTGATTTTTAAGCTGGGAGAGGCCTCGTTTGCAACCTGTCACAGGTTAAGAGCTATGGAGTGCTTTCTTTCCCTCTCATGTACAGTGTGGTGCTAGGAGTGATGCCCTGCACACTACACACTGCTCTCTCTCTCCCCTACGTGCAGTTATGTGATGCCCCACAAGAGGGCTCCTCATTTGACTGATGTACAGTTGTGTGGGTTCATGCTTTTGTGCTGAGGCAAGAGCCTCCTTGAGCAAGAACAGGGGTAGCTAGCTGCTGCTCCAAAGCAGGCACTGGTGAGGGTCATAACCTCACCATACAGGTGCAAAATCAGCGCTGTGTATGTGCTGTAAATTCACTGTTTTTCAGCCATACGGACGCCAGGACCATTGGGAATCGTGCCCCACTCGCAGAGGACAGTTAGGGGACTGTTTGGGGCTGAAAACAGGGCAAAAACCAGTAAATACAGCGTGCTGAATTTACTGTTTTTGGACAGGAATCAGAGGGTATACGACAGTGCAAGCGAGTTCCAGCAGGGGAATTGGTTTCGCGCAAGTTTAGGGGCTGTTATGCTGCCGAAATTTGGCCAAATCAAATGGTATCTAGGTGGATACACGTGAAGGATTCCCAGGACTTTACCTTGTAATTTACCCTCCTAAAGAATAAAGAAATACCGAAAGGGGCGCCAATTTTGGGGCCTACAGGTTGTCGGCGTCTGCTCGAAGCATTCTAGCTTCCGAGCCGTGTGTGTATTCAAGTGTTAACTCCCGTCGCAGATTCTCTTTGCAAAGTGCTCTGTGTGTGTGTATAAAGTAAAGAATTTCGGGTGAAAGCCAACGCCTACCGCCCTACGGGCCGGTTTCATGGTTCCATTGCCGGGATATCAATCACTTTTTCCTCAAAGAGTGAGCCTGGATTGTTCAGGGTAAAGACACACAATGCAGGAACACGGGGATTACACTATGGCCGACAAGGGGAAGGGAATTATGGAAGAGGGTTCCTCTCCAAAGGACAGGCAGGAGATTCCTATGGTTTTTGAGATTGGCGAGAGCTCACGGCCACGTCAGTCTGTACCTCCTGTCAACGTGAATGTCCCTCCAGTAGTACAGGGCTTTATGACAGGGCAACTTGAGGATGATGCGTTTAAGACTCAGTTAGTTGCCGCGGTGAATGTCTTTTCGCAGCTGGTGCAGAATCCGAGGTTTATGGAATTCTTGCAAGCGTCACCAGTGCAACAGCAAAATAGGCAACCTACGCCGCGTACGGAGCTTGTTGAAGCTCAAGCCCAGGTACTTCATGAGGCGCAGGAGGAAAGGGAACACTCGCATGTTGCGGAGTCGGGGGCTCCAAAGCAGGTTCCTCCCATGCTTGAACAGGTGGCTAGAACGCCTATTCCACAGGTTATGCCAGTTCAGCCCGCCACCTTTCAGAGCCAGCATGCTGTCTTGAATGGACAGGGAGCTGGATACCAGGCTATGCACTCAGTTTTTCCACCACCCACGGTACATCCTGGGTATTTCGGGGGTGGATCAATGTTCCAAAGTATGGCTGGTTATGCGCCTGGAAGTCAGCCGTACATGCCAGGAACAGTGTTCGGGGGTATGCAAGGCATCATGCCAAACCCCATGTATGGTACTATCGGCATGCAGCAAGGTTTCCACGGCAACCAGGGCCAGTTTGGGGTGCCACAAGGTCATTTTGGCATGGCTGGTTTTTCTGGACAGCAGCCAGATATCGCACCTCTTACGCAAAATGTGAATGGCCAAGGCGTGCCGATCATGCCTAGTATAGTGCCCATGTTGCAGACCATTCCGTATGACAATTTGGGGGCACTAGAGAAGCCGAAGGCTTACAAAGAAGGTGGTGCAGCAGTAAAGTTCAGTACCTTCAGTGGTTTCGAGGACAAGACAAAGGCACTCACTTTCCTCCAGCAGTTTGATACAGCTTATGCGGGAGGGAATTTTTCAGAGGCCTCGAAGGTCAGGAAAGCTGCCACTTTCTTAAAGGACAATGCGCTTACATGGTGGACGACATTGTTAATGCAAGGACAGGCACCCGCCACTTGGGTTTACTTCAAGCAAATGTTTGCATCTGCTTGGCTATCAAATGAATTTGAAGCCGATGTCCTGACAGATTGGCACCAGCTTACGGCAGCTTCGTGCAAGAGCTTGCTCGAGTACAATAGGAGGTTTTGTAAAGCATTACTCTCAGTGACCTCCTACAGATTTGTGCCATTGACAGAGTAGATAGAGAAGTATTGTTGTGGGCTGCCTAAAGGGCTTCGCGATTACTGTACAAAGAACAGAGTGGCTACCCTTACTCAGCTTATGGAAGTTGCGAACACTGGTCTTGCCCTGTTGAAAGGAGAGAACAGTGGATTTCCGAGCAGTGATAAAGGAGGGCAGCAAAAGAAAAATTCAGCGAAGAAGCCCTTTGTGAAAACGGCTCCTGATGCGTCACAGGGGTCAGAACAGGCCACCAAAGATAAGGATTCAGCTGGGACTTCTGGAGCGCAGGCAAAGAAACAGAAAAGGAAGCCTTTTGTGCGCAAATCGCTCAAGGAAAAGAAGGTCCTAATGGCTGAGAACAAATGCTTTATATGCGAGCAGCCTGGTCATATTTCTATCAATTGTCCACAAAGGAAAAGGCCAGCTGACTCAGAGGATAAAGAAGACCAGAAAGGCAAGAATCCTAAACCCACGACAGGTTTAGTGCCAGACATGGTGGGTGACAGGCCCAGCACAGATACCAGTGAGTTATGCAGGGCATGGGGTAAAGTTAGGGATCAGACGGCACTCATCTTCTTTGATCCAGGTGCCAAAGCCAACTTTATCTCACCAGAGTTAGCTATGAAGCTGGGCATCAGAGCTGAAGAGATGGGGTACACCGCAGAGGCAGGGTTGGCATGTCCTGGCCACTCAGAGTGTGTTACTCCCATCATTGGAAAACTGCGTCTGCATATTCAGTCGTATGTGGACACTGAAGAGTTTTACATCATGCCGCTGGAAGGTTGTGACGCCTTGTTGGGGATCCCGTGGATGTTCCGAGTGCATGGAGTCTTGGATGCCTACAACAAAAAGATCACTGTACAGCATAGGGGCAAAACTCACATCTTGGATGTAAAGCTTAAAGGAGAGTCAGTCCCTATTGTATCTGCTTCTGCTATCACTTTTGTAATAAAGAATCATCTTTCTGTGTACCTGATTTTTGCACGCGATGTCTCAGATAATGATCAATCAAATTTATCTGTGTTAGATAAAGAAAGGTCAGCATTTTTGCAAAAGTTTAGTGACTGTTTTTCTGATTCATTACCGTCGCAATTGCCGCCAAAGAGACCTGAGGACCATCGGATAGATTTGGTGCCAGGGTGTAGCCCACCAAATAGACCTCCCTACAAGGTTAGTGCGGCGCAGCAGAAAGAGATTATGGGCCAGGTTGAGGAGTTATTAGAGAAGGGGCTGATTCAGCCTAGTTCTTCACCCTTTTGCTCCCCAGTGCTCCTAGTGCAGAAGAAGGATGGCTCATGGCGCATGTGTATTGATTACCGTGCGTTGAATAAGAATACCATCAAGAATAGGTTTCCTATTCCTCGCATTGATGATATTCTCGATCGTTTAGAGGGTGCTGCAATTTTCAGCAGGATAGACCTTAAGAGTGGGTACCATCAGATTCGTATAAGCCCAGAGGATGTGCACAAGACTGCGTTTAGAACGACATTTGGTCTTTATGAGTTTCTAGTGATGCCGTTTGGGCTAACAAATGCTCCTGCCACGTTCAACAGAATGATGGACCGGATTTTCCGCTCGCATCAACAATTTGTTGGAACATTCTTCGATGACATGATTGTGTATTCGAAGAATGAAGAGGAGCATAGGCGTCACTTGACCATTGTGTTCGAAGAGCTGCGCAGTCACAGGTTACTTGTCAATCCTGAGAAAAGTGAATTCTTCCTTGAAGAGATCCACTTTCTGGGCCACATAGTCTCAAAGGATGGTGTTAGAATGGATCCCGCAAAGGTCGAAGCTATCAAGACATGGCCAGACTTGAAGACTGTGCACAATGTCAGAAGCTTCTTGGGATTGTGTTCCTACTATAGAAGGTTTATCAGAAATTTTGCAGAGATAGCATCGCCTCTTCACGCATTGCAAAAGAAAGAGGTCACTTTCAGATGGACCCAAAAAGAGATTTCAGCTTTTAGTCTCTTAAAGGAAAAGTTGACTTCAGATCCAGTTATTGTTTTGCCAGATCTCAGGAAGTCATTTGTGGTCCAGTGTGACGCGTGTGGCAGTAGCATCAGAGCAGTGCTAATGCAAGATGGACGGGTAGTAGCCTATGAAAGCCGAATTTTGCAAGGGCCAGAGAGGACTATGCAAGTCTATGAGAAAGAGCTCTTGGCCGTGATTCATGCGCTTTCTAGCTGGAAGCACTACCTCTTAGGAGCTGATTTTGTTGTCCAAACAGATCATCAGACCTTGCGATACTTCTTGACACAGTCAAAGTTATCCGAAAAGCATATGCGATGGGCAAACATTCTTTCCATGTTCCACTTCCAGATTATGCATGTGGAAGGTAAGAAGAATGTTGTGGCTGATGCGTTATCAAGAAAGCCACAAATTTCAGCTGTGTCAATTCCTTATCATCATGAGTTAGATGACATGAAGGAACAGTATATTGTTGATGAAGATTTTGCAAGGATCTTTGAACAGTTACAAGAGGGGCAACATCACGAGCACTACCTCCTCAGAGATGGTTTTATGATGATGCATGGCAGACTTTGTGTCACTAGGCCACTGCGACATAAGGTCATGGAAGAGAGTCATGTCCCACCGTATGCAGGGCATCGTGGCATTGATGCAACAGTTAAAGCGGTAGAGACGTTCTTCTATTGGCCTACCTTGAGGAGAGATGTGGATGCCTTTGTGCGAGCATGCATAGTTTGCCAAAAGGTCAAGTTTGACAGGCAAAAGGCACCAGGGTTGTTACAACCACTGCCGATTCCGGATAAGCCATGGGAAAGCATTGCTATGGACTTTATCTTTGATCTTCCAAGGACACCAACAGGGAATGATGGTATATGGACCATTATCTGCAGGTTCAGCAAGCAAGCCCATTTTATCCCTGTCAGGAAGAAGATAAAATCTGATCAGATGGCACGCTTGTTCATGTACAATGTGTTTAAGTACCATGGTATGCCACAATCGATTATCAGTGATCGTGATCCTCGCATGACCAGTTTGTTCTGGAGAGGATTGTTTGAGAACATGGGTACTACGCTCAAGTTCTCATCTTCGTTTCATCCACAAACTGATGGACAGTCAGAAGAGGCCAATTCTACTGTCTTAGATCTGCTGAAATGCTATGTGTCAGATAATAAGGGCAAGTGGGAACAGTATTTGCCTATGCTTGAGTATGCGTACAATAATACGGTGCATTCGTCTACTGGCAAAGCACCTTTTGAAATTGTTGAAGGCGGCAAAAAGGTTCCTCCCATTTTGCATACAAAGGACAAGATCTTTGAGGCAGATCGATATGTTGAGAACATGGATGAGATGTATAAGAAAATTAAAGTTGCCTTGGAGAAGACTCAGGCAAAGCAGAAAAAGGCTGCTGATCGTCACCGTCGTGAATTGTTGTTATCACCTGGTGATTGGGTTCTGCTAAGGTTCGAAAAGGCAAGGTTAAAGAAGATGAAGGACAAGGAACGGCTGTTTCCTAAGCTCAGCATGCGTTACTATGGGCCTTTTCAAGTGCTTGACAAGATCAGCGATGTGGCTTACAGGCTGAAACTGCCTGATGCGTGGAAGATTCATAATGCGTTTCACGTGAGTCTTCTAAGACCCTTCGTGGGTGATGTGCCAGAAGATATGCCAGTTGAGGATCAGCCAGAAGTTGAGGAACTTGATGAGATCCTGGTACCTGAGCAAGTTTTGGCACATAAGGACAGAAAAGTTAAAGGACAAGTTGCAAGACGCTATTTGGTGAAGTTCAAGAACTATCCGCCTATGGATGCAAAGTGGATGGAAGAGCATGAACTGTCAGAGTCACCAAATGTATTACAGCTTTACCTTGAAGCCTTTGGGTTACAGCCTACTTATGCCCCAACCCAACGTGTGCAAAGGAGGGGTAATGATAGAGCTAGTACATCAAATGTACATATGAGTTCAGTGCCATAGATGGAAATGGCAAAAGTATGAAGGCCTCATTAAGTCATATGTATCTATGTATGTTACAACCTTTCTTGCAGATACATGCGATGATAAAAGAGTGTTAATAGCACAAGATCATCAATGGCGTGTATTTATGGTATGCAATCGAGGACGTTTGCGATTTCAAGAGGGGGGTATGTCACGAGGACGTGGCAGTTATTAACCATGTCACAAAGATGTGGCAACTGCTAACCTTGGTTGTTGGTTTCTTTCCAATGGGGTTTATTTTATTTGTTTAAGACCCTCTTTTTGAAGTAGCAAATGGTCGGACATTGTATGGCCAATGTGAACGGTAGATTCACCCGCAGACGGGAAGTGGTCGGCACTGGAATTCGTATGGTAAGAGGATGTCTAGGCTCAGAGCAAGATCATATAGCTCCCACCGTCGCACTTAGCAAGTTGGTGGATACTAGGAAGTGAACTCAATTAAGGCGTAAAGTCAAGGTGGGACTACCAACAAAAAGTATCCGACAGTTGGGCCACATTGCACTTTTGGATGCGGTCCCAATGAGGATAGATGGTCAGAAGACCAGTGGGAGCCCA
This sequence comes from Adiantum capillus-veneris, assembly GCF_014529385.1. Taxonomy (NCBI): domain Eukaryota; kingdom Viridiplantae; phylum Streptophyta; class Polypodiopsida; order Polypodiales; family Pteridaceae; genus Adiantum; species Adiantum capillus-veneris. The sequence continues at coordinate 44,521,919 of NC_140949.1, read as the reverse complement.
ACGGAAGCATCTCCTAAAATTTAGGGAACTGCTATTTTGGGCCGTGAAATGTGTTCGCGTCATTACCTCCGGTATGACTAGGGGAACATTTTATAACTCTGCCGCGAAGTCAACTGGGCAACCGGTCAGGATATTTTTAAGCGGCAAACCCGAAACGGGAAAATGCTTGAAAATGCGCCAAGTGTCACATTTTCGTGAACTTTCCTCTTGCAGAAAAATGGGCGCTGATTTTTAAGCTGGGAGAGGCCTCGTTTGCAACCTGTCACAGGTTAAGAGCTATGGAGTGCTTTCTTTCCCTCTCATGTACAGTGTGGTGCTAGGAGTGATGCCCTGCACACTACACACTGCTCTCTCTCTCCCCTACGTGCAGTTATGTGATGCCCCACAAGAGGGCTCCTCATTTGACTGATGTACAGTTGTGTGGGTTCATGCTTTTGTGCTGAGGCAAGAGCCTCCTTGAGCAGGAACAGGGGTAGCTAGCTGCTGCTCCAAAGCAGGCACTGGTGAGGGTCATAACCTCACCGTACAGGTGCAAAATCAGCGCTGTGTATGCACTGTAAATTCACTGTTTTTCAGCCATACGGATGCCAGGACCATTGGGAATCGTGCCCCACTGGCAGAGGACAGTTAGGGGACTGTTTGGGGCTGAAAACAGGGCAAAAACCAGTAAATACAACGTGCTGAATTTACTGTTTTTGGACAGGAATCAGAGGGTATACGACAGTGCAAGCGAGTTCCAGCAGGGGAATTGGTTTCGCGCAAGTTTTGGGGCTGTTATGCTGCCGAAATTTGGCCAAATCAAATGGTATCTAGGTGGATACACGTAAAGGATTCCCAGGACTTTACCTTGTAATTTACCCTCCTAAAGAATAAAGAAATACCGAAAGGGGCGCCAATTTTGGGGCCTACAGGTTGTCGGCGTCTGCTCGGAGCATTCTAGCTTCCGAGCCGTGTGTGTATTCAAGTGTTAACTCCCGTCGCAGGTTCTCTTTACAAAGTGCTCTGTGTGTGTGTATAAAGTAAAGAATTTCGGGTGAAAGCCAACGCCTACCGCCCTACGGGCCGGTTTCAGATAGTGTATCTCAGAGAGAAAGAACTCGCTCTTCTTTGCATTCACATGCAACTCATGCTTTCGCAATTCTTGAAACACTAAGTCCAAGTGCTTCCGATGTTCCTCTTCTGACTTAGAGAAGATGAGTATGTCGTCAAAGAATACTCCCGTAAAAGCTCGATACGGGCTAAAAATGCGGTCCATCATGCGATTGAACGTCGCAGGAGCATTGGTCAAGCCGAAAGGCATTACCAAGAATTCATATAGTCCAAAGGTTGAGCGGAAAGCAGTCTTATGGACATGCTCAGGGGCGATCCGTATCTGATGATACTCACTCTTTAAGTCTATGCGACTAAAGACACTTGCACCCTGCAACTTATCAAGTATATCATCAATCCGAGGGATCGGAATGATTGTGATCTTATTTAAAGACCAATAGTCTATGCACATTCGAAACGTGCCATCTTTCTTCTGCACCAGTAGAACTGGAGAGCAGTAGGGTGAAGCACTTGGCCGTACTAACCCTTTCTCTAGAAGCTCGTTGACTTGCTTCAAAATTTCCTCTTGCTGAGCAAGACTCACCCGATAAGGGGGTTGATTGGGAGGCGAGCTACCCGGTATGAGATCTATGCGGTGATCTTCCGGGCGTACCGGAGGAAGTTCATCAGGAAGTGTTTCCGTGAAACAATCCTTGTACTTTTCAATAAATTGAAGACGCTTGATTTCCAGACTAGAGAGAGAGTCTCTACTAGTTTTATCCTTTGCAAAAATCAAGTAAGCAGAAACACATTTCTTCATTTCTTTCTTAATGGAGATATGGCTTACAATTGGGAACTGCCAATCTCCTGCATCAGCTTGAATCTTTATTTTCTTACCCCCATGATCAAAAGTGAGGGTCTTTTCCACATAATCGGGAATAGGTGTCATGTGAAAGTGCCATGGCATACCCAAGATGATATCACATCCCTCGATGGGTGCCATCAAAAATGATTCGCGGTCCTTGTACTCGCCAATCCGAAGATTGAGCTGTCCTTGCACGGGAGTTGCATTGATTGTCAACCCCTCGAATGCCGATCCGGATGTAACCGGTGTGCCAAGCTGAGCCGGTGTGAGGCACAATCGTTCCGCAGTATCTAGGGAGATGAAGTTATCCGTGGATCCTTGATCATAAAGAATCAGTACTCGCTGGTTGTTCAAAGACCCCCAGCCCTTCAGAAGTTGACGCTTCCCTTTCTCTATTTCTGTGTTTCCTTGAACATCTGGAATTGAGTTCGAGCTTGGTGGTGCGGGTTCCTTCCTTGCTTTCTCTTGCCTCGTAGAGGCTTGTTCTTGCCGTTGCTGCTTTAGCGGGCAATCCGGTTTCATATGTCCTTTCTCGCCACAGTAGAAGCATCTTCCTTCCTCTCTGAAAGTTTGAAGTTGAGTAGGAGAAAGATACTTAGTTCGCTTGCCAGTGCCCTCTGGCTTCTTAGAATGATCATCGTCCCTAGATGGAGGACGTTTTCTTCCTTGGCCCCCTTGGTCATCGTAGACCCCTCTTTGTCTTGCACGGTAAGTGCTATGCTCCATCTTTCTGGGCGTCCCAGTTGAGTGCAAATCCTCAGCAATGATTGCTGACTCCATCATCCTCTGAAGAGTATCATGCGGATACACCTTCATACTCTTTCGAAGCTGCGGTTGGAGACCCGCTTCGAACTTTCTTTTCTTTTCCTCGTCGGCAATCTTCATGAAGGGAGTGACCTTCAGAAGAACCGACCAATACTTGTCCACATAAGTCGTTACTCTGTCATGTTCCTTCTGGGCAAGCCAGTCCCATTCCTTCCGTATGTCCTGCTCAAAGTCAGGCGGAAGAAATTGTTCATACAATTCAGATTTGAAGCTCTCCCAAGTTCTGGCCTGAGAACCTTCCAGAATCTTGGCTAACCACCAATTACTTGCCGTTTCCTTGAGGTGCATCCCCACATGGTGTAATTTGGATTTTTCTGTGAAGTGCCCATTGGTAAAGGCGACTTCAAACTGTCTGATGAAGGGCAGTGCTTTGGAGATTTCTCTCCGTCCGTTGTAGGTTTCGAACTTGATGCCCTTGTCGCCTGATTTGAAGACTCTCATGCAATGTTGAGACTTGCGACCTTGCTTCTTGAATCGAGGCTTATCTTTAGGTTGATGTATGGTAGTGGCGGTAGTAGCTGCTTCCTTCTTCTGACGAGATGATCGAGAAGTAGAAGTATAATCAAGAGAGTAAGATGGAGATGAGATAGAGATGTCCTCGCTCTCGTCTAGCAGAGAGAGCGCTTTTTCCTGGCCTTTCCTTGAAGTAGGCCGTTCATTCCGATCCGAAGATCCTTTGTGCACCTCGGCACGTTCTTCTTCTCTTGCCTCCTGTGGTCTCACGCCAACAGTGTTGATTGGATGCTTGATTGCATCAGTTCCATTCGTTTTCTTCATTCCACTCAAGAGCTTTTGGACGTCTGGCAACAGTAAGATTTGTTGCAACTCCGCAAGCATATCTTGCACTTGTTGAAGCTCCTCTTCAACGCTTCTCCCTTGGCTCGACATGGTTCTTCCCGTTCTTCCCGGAATCGTCCTTCTTTGCAGAGAAAGAGAGGAGTCCGAGCTCTGATACCACTGTCACAAAACGGGAGCGTACACGAGCACTTAGAAAATCTGAAAATTATAATTCTTTGAAAACATGAGAGAAGGGAGAAGATCGACACAGTATTGGGGACCAGAAGATGGGCTGGCCCCCCCCCCATTAAGAGTATTCTTTTATTCAGGGAGAATTCTTATACAAGCACGAGAACCCGAGGAAACCCCTCCGTTCTATAGTCTTAGACCCAAAGGTCGTGCTTTCCCGTAAAGGGCTTGGGCACAAGGCCGTTCCTTCCCGTGAGGGACTTAAGCGCGAAGCCGTACTTTCCCGTAAGGGACTTAGGCGTGAAGCCGTACTTCCCGTGAAGGGCCTTCCTGTGAGACGGGAGATTCCTGCAAAACAAACCACACAAAGCAACAATTCTCAAAGCGTATCAACACCTTATACCTGTCGCTTCTTGCTCGGAGAATCGACCTCCGTACTCAGTCGCCACGCGAATACTTGCAGTTTCCGTCGCCAAACTCTGCTCCAAAGCCCTAGCGCTGGTGCTTTTCTGCTGCTTCCGGCTCTTCAGAAACTGAACGCTGGCTACCCTTTTATAGGGTCTGGCACCTGCCAGAAATACGGGTCCAAAAAGCAGAGCTGGGTGCTCCTAGAGAGAGGAGAGAGAAAATCGCGTTTTCTAGAAAGAGGAGAGAGAGAGAGAGATTGCAATTCAGCCCCCTGCATAGCTATTAGCGCTGGCTTTTTTTTATAAGAGCCTTGCTTGCTTTATTTTATTAATAAAGGGGCCGGTCACTTAAAAGTGACCGGTCACTTTATAAAATAAAGTGTGAACCTGTTCAAACTTTAAAAACTCACTCAGTTAGTGAAAACAATGCTATACGAACACATTCCAGGCGTCCCCGGGTGCAGGACACGACACAGATGCAATACAGACACAGACTCCTTGCGGAAAAACATCTGTCCTCCCGCGACTGTTCCTGCTTTTCGTAAAAAGCTTCATTGAACCCATCTTTATTCTTGTGCTTGCGTTCTTACGCGTACTTTCTTACTCAGTTTGGATTTCCTCCTTAGCCTACGGGATGCCCCCTTACTGATGCACCCGTCACCCATCATGTGACGCATCAAGGGCACTCGTAACCCGGCCCTTTTCACCGAACTTACGGAAACTCCTTCGCGATGTTTACCGTCACCCATCAAATGACACATCAGAGTTGTCCGTTCCTGATGGCAGTTCCTATAGCTACAATCTTTTAACAGTTCTTAGTGCACATAATAAAATATCCTAAAAAAGAGATTTAATCATTAAAAATAAGAAAATAGTCCAATTAGCAACATAGGCTATTTACATGTGTGCACTTGAATCGCAAGTTTAGGAACTGTAGATCTATTGGAATAATTTAAAGCCATCAAGAATGGACAACTTTGATGTGCCGTATGATGGGTGACATTAAGCATCGCGAAGGAGTTGTATCGTTAGTTCGGTAGGTGAGACCGGAAATGGATATTCCTAATGCGCCACGTAATGGGTGACGGGAGCAGGGGAATATTCCATTGGTCTCACAGGAAATCGGAACTGGAAAAAGGAATACGTGTCAAGACGTAAGCACAAGAATAAAGACGGGTTCTAAGAAGTTTTTTCTAAAAAATGGATTTCCGGGAACAGCAAATGCTTTCCCGCGAGGAATCTGTGTTTGCATTGCATCTGTGCTTTAGAACTCCATCTAGGGATGCCTGGAATGTGATTGTGTAGCATTAATTTTCAGCTCACTCAGTTTTATTGAAGCTTTTTGAACAGGTTCACATTTATTTAAACAAGTGACCAGCCGTCCACTTAGTAGGTGGCCAGCCCACTTAAATAAAAGCAAAGCTTGATTAAAAAAACACCAGCGCTCGCTTCTCATGGCTGAAAATAAAGGCCAGCGATCTCTCTCTCTCTCTGCTCAACAAAAACAGCCCGCAGCCTCCTCCTCCCTCTAGCGCTACCTGCTCCCCTATTCCGGCCGGCTCCCAACGGCTATTCGTGCAGAGTGCCGGAGCCTATAAATGGATTGTGCATCATGGCAATCAATTGTGCTCTCTCTCCAAGTCATCCTTATGGTGAAAACGAACATTGCCTAGCATCTGGCAAAGTCTTCTCCCTCTGAAGGAACGTATTTTCTTTTGGCGTTGCTTGGTGGGAGCTCTACTTGTTGGCAGCCTATTGCATGCATGGCATATAGCGCCTTCTCGTTGTGTCAGATGTCATACTGAGGAGACTGTGCCACACTTATTATGGGGTTGTCGCTACTCCAGATCCTTCATTCGGCAAGTGTCGGCTGCTCTTCGGCTTCGTTTTCCTTCCGGCACTTTCACATACGATTTTGGCTTTTTAGAATGCTTCAATCCCCAGGGTCTCAGTTTACGGTCCTTTTTGGTTGGGTCAGATTTTAGGTTTTGTGGGCCATTTGGCACCATCGCAACCTCTTGATGTTTCGAGGCACTAATGTTGACCTGTTTCCCTACTTCAAATTGTCGCTTGGTCAAGTTTTGCCTATGATACTGGGAACATTACTCTTGATGCCTGTTTCTAGTCCTTGAAGCCTCATGGTGCGCCGTTTTTGTATCTCTTCTTTTTTGTGGGTTTTCTTGTTTAATTATATCGACAAGATTACAGAAAAAGAAAAAATTTGTGTGTGTGTGTGTGTGTGTGTGTGTGTGTGTGTGTGTGTGTGTGTGAGAGAGAGAGAGAGAGAGAGAGAGAGAGAAGCGGCGAGCGTACCTTATCAAGTTGAACGAGTGTGCTGGTGAACGACTGAAACAAAGCCGCAGCTTTTGGGTCCCTCAGGAGTCGGGGCTGGCATCTTACTGCAAAAAAGGACGTCTTTCTGTTAAAAAAAGAATTTCAAACTTCTCTCATCATGCACATAATCGGCCGCCAAATCTTTTCAAAACTCACAATTTGTGAGTGAATTGCATTAAGCACACTATAAAATTACAAAACAACATCAAGCTCACACCGAGCCTTGACGACCGAGGTGCTGAACATTACAAGTTGGATGACTACCGTCTCTCATCGAAGAGGCTTATCATCACCGGCTTAACAAAGTAGGTGAACTATAGTTCTAGGCTTTACTTATCAAAGGTTGACAACACGGCATGGGTAACCTTATACGAGTCTTTCGAGTCTTGCTTGCATGAGCGTATAGATCACCACTCTGCTTTCTTGTATAATCTTTGAGAAGCTTGCCACGTCAAGATCTCCTTCAAACACACAGCGGTTCCTCGCCTGCCATATATGATGAAAGAAGAAGTACTTGACAGTCTGAGTGCAGATGAGAAGAGCAGGACTTCCCAACTTCTTGCCACCAAGGAACATATCAGTTTTGAAGAATCTTATCTTACTCTATACTAAAGGACATTGAACATCCTAAAAGGGTTATGCTATCTATCGACACATGGCACTCCAAAAAGGGAGTTGTTTCTTTAAAAAAAGAATTTTAAACTGCTCTAGTCATGCACATAATTGACGGCCAAATCTTATCTTACTCTATACTAAAAGAAGTTCAACGTCCTAAAAATACCGAAGGTTCAGCTATTGACAAGTGCCATTCCCAAGAAAAAATGCTTCTTTTAAAAAAAAAAAGCCTGATCTCATCGTGCGCATAATCGACGGCGAAAGGTGCCAGGCACTCTCTACTTTGAGAGGCACATAGTGCGCACAGAGAGAGAGAGAGAGAGAGAGAGAGAGAAGGGGGGGGGGGGGGGGGACTCCTGATGTGATCACGTCTCTTGCCCGGTTAAGCAGTTCGTGGCAGTGCCAAAAGAGAGAAGGGAGGAATGAGGGCGGTTACGTGAAGACGAGGGAGCCCACGTGTGGTTTCCATTGGGCGTTGGTGCTTGAGGCCAAGTGCTAGTCGTCAGGCAATGAGAGAGGGGTTACTTAGGTGAATCAAAGGCCTACAAAAGCAATTGTGTGGTGCAAAAAGGGGGCATGGTAGGAGTATGCAGAGCCATCGAGCAGAGGGCAATTTGCCCAAGGTGTTACAACCACCTCCTTCGTTGCTACAATGATTGTTGTAGCAACTTGTGATGTCCCCAAGTGCTCTATAACATTGTCAAAAGGGTTGTTGATGCTGAGATAAATGCATATGTTGCTCCTGCTATGACGTCGATCTCCTATCATGGTGAACCTTGTTGCTTTGCTCAAGATGTATAGCATATGTAGAAGAGCACACATGATATGTGTTTGTGTGTCGGTGCTCTCTATCTACTGATGAGATTGCTTTTCCTTAAGGGGTGAAGTTGTGGGATACTAACACTTATGAGAGAATATTGTACCGACGTAGAATTTGTGCGTAGAATTTGCACAAATTCTAAACGAGGCAAGGAGCGATGAATGAGGGAGGCTGGCCAAACTGTACGCGCGCTAAGCATGGCCCTACTATGGGCAAAGCTAGGCGATGGTCACGAGCTCTATGAGTGTGGGTAGAGCTATCATGGCGACGACAAATAGAACATATTGGGAACCAAAACCTTCTTTTAAAGGATGCATTGAAACCTTTTTGCATTCCTACTACAATGTAATTCTTAGGTTAGGTTTTTACACTAAAATTGTACCAATTTTCTTGAAGCCAAGCAGAGGAATCTAGCTCGAGATTTGTAGTTTAAATGGTTGCCCACATAACCCATTATTTGAAACCATAGGCTACCCATTGTGCAATCCTAATTACCCCTCATCGTGTGAAACCCATCATGGTCATGTGCAAAACCGATAGTTGTATTTGCCCCTTGTATTCGCCCCTTGTGACTTTTAGTCTCTTTTACTATCGTGTTTGAGACTAAAAGTCACAAGGGGCGTGTTTGAGCCTGATTCGCCTCTTGTGACTTTTAGTCTCAAACACGCACATTTATAAGACCCCGGTTATGAGGAGAAGCCATAATGCGTAGTAAAAATCATTCATCTAAAAACCAAGAATCCACGCCCACAGTGGAATATTCCTTTTCATCAAAATATTATGGCCGAACAACAGCCAAAAAGTGATCGAAAAATGGCCGATCAGTTGGGTGGTTGGTTGATGATCGGCAGTAGTCAATGACCGGTGGCCGGTGGGCGGAAGTCTTTGGCCGGTGGCCGATTTCTAGGCAGATTTGTCTTCTCAAGGGCCGTGACACATGGGCACATGGGAGAATTCAACTCGAACTTGTCTACACAAGGGCGGCTACACAAAACGGCTCTCTCTCATGAGAGATGGCAGCCCTTTTGGCCTATAAAAGGAGACCTCTTCTACACACAAAATGCATTGTGAAGTTGATGAAACAAGGTGTGTGTGAGGTAGTGAGAGTGAAGCAAGGCGGGAGTTCCATTAAGGGTATAATTCCTTTGCAACCTACTTCCACTTTGAAGTACTAAAGACATTGAGTGGCTGCTTTCCTGTGGACGTAGCCCACATTGGGTGAACTACAAATATCGTGCTCTCTCTCTCTCTCTCTCTCTCTCTCTCTCTCTCTCTCTCTCTCTCTCTCTCTCTCTCTCTCTCTCTCTCTCTCTCTCTCTCTCTATCTATCTAAAATATCTCGTGTGTGAAAATCATCTCTCTCCATTAAGTAAACTACTCTAATATCTATTTACTACGTCCTATTTCCTAATACCATCTTTGGGTCTAAGAAGTTATTTCCCCGATTGCACTCATTGTAGGCCATGCCCACCAAGAAGAGCAAGGCCAAGAACCTATAGCTTGACATAAAGTGAGGCAGCCTCTCTTATGCTCGCATCATATTGGTGGTGAGATTATTAGTCAAGCACTTTAGTCCACATGTCTAACATCAATGTGATGCTTTGAAATCACAAAAAGATTTTGATGAGCTTCCTTGGGGGATTTTCTCTAAATTGGGATAAAATGTTTGTAGGTTATTCTTAGACAAGGGTGGATCCAAGAAGTACTCGGCCTGACAATCACCCATGCTTTGCATTTTGAAGGTGTGTGGTAGTATGGAGCAAATTCGTGAAGAGATTGTAAGGGTGAGGATGCAAAGTGAGGGCCTCTCTCAAACTACAATAACCTATGCTTGTAGGAATCAACCTTTCAGATCACAACATGTGTTTGAAACTCTTGATGTCCTAGATGCCCATCTTAATTACACAATAAGCCATGCTTACATCTAAAGATATGTGGCATTTTGCTGGTAAAATGAGATGTCGCAAAATTATTTTTGGTACAATGAGACCATCGTATAGCATAGGAGACCACATGTATGATGGACATGGAAAATTATAGGTAAATTGCTTCTATGAAATTTTGGAAGATTATCTCCTTCAATTTTAAAACTTAGAGGTGAATTTAAAACTTTTACAGCATTAAATCTAGGTTTGTTTTGAGAATTGTTATGACAATGGAGGGGGAAAGATGATCACTAATTGATGAGAGCATCCAAACCTAAGAATGCTCAAATCCCCCCCCCCCCCCGCTCCTTGCATTCCCCTTCTTATTTTCACTCTCAGACCTGTTTGTAGGACTGGTTGCACACTAGTAAGGCTAGTAAAGCATGGATCATTTGACATTTTGAAGCCCAAAGTGTGCTTCCAAGGCCGTCTATGGCATCATTTGATGCCCAAGGAATTCCTAAGCATCTTAGGTGTGATGCCCTACTTTCTGTAATATGTATCAGATCGGGGAGCTTGATAGCTTGTCAGAGAGCTCTTGTCTAGCACGTGATGCACACACAAGTGACACTTCAAATGATGGCTTGCACAAGGAGTAATTGGAGAATTAAAACATGCAAAATGTAGGCTAAATGAAATGAAGATGATTAGTCAATTAATTGAGTAAGTAGATGGATTCACTAATTAATCTAGCGTGGAAATGATGCACACTAAATGAAAATTGTACACAAGATTAATGCTAAATGCGAGTTTCCTTTCACCTAATCATCAAAGGGTAGTGGAGCATGCACTTGCCCAAGTGGTGATTAGGGATTGGGATTATTAAGCTAATGCAAATAGAGGTTAGGGAATCTAATAGAAGAATGATAATCACTAACATATAAATGCATAGCAACAATCCTAGCTAGCATAACCTGGAGCTCTGATACCACCACTTGATGGGAATGGGATCATGCTAGCTAGGGTGGATGAAAGAGAAACATCGTGTGCACACAAGTGAGTGTGTGTTGGCTAGATTATCACCAGGCGATTTAGGTTCCAAGACCAATTAACGTGGACTCATAAACACGATCTTGAGTTGTTGCTAAGCCATCACAAGCTCACTATAAACAAGAGAGATGTAATGCAAGATAGACTTGGTTTATTCATTCATGAAATGAGCTTTAAGTAGCTCTACAGCCTTGCACCATTGCATGTGGGACCATTCCACCTTTCCTCTCCTTGACTCACACTCTAGTGACTATATGACAAAGCTCACACCTTACACAAGCAAGGGCCCCTTCAATTCACATTATTAACTCATTGATCGGCTTATTTTAAGCCTTGTCCTTCGAGCAAGGGCCCCTTCACACCCAAGCTATCCTAAATTTGGGTCATCTAGTATACATTGAAGCTCCAGTACCTGACGAAGACCTTATTGTGCTTTTACTCAATAGTTTACCTATTGAGCTCCATCAAATATTGATCCTCTTGAAGGAAAACAATCCTATACGTTCTTTGGATGGCATTGTGAATCCTTTCTAGGAAGAGGAGAAAATAGTACCCCATACTACTACTTCTATGGCTCCATCCACAACATATGCAGTTAGTGGATGTACTACTACAACAACTTTGTCAACGCCATCCACTGCAATTTTTTATTAAATTGAGCGCTGGTTGTTTCTGAAATGAATCTCTCTCCTTGCACTCTGCTCACCATGTCTATGCTCATACTCTACCTGCCATAGCTTCAAGTCAATATTTAGAGAGAGAGAGAGAGAGAGAGAGGCCGATGAGAGAAAGGCTTCCATTAGAAAGCCTTTCATTTTAAAAATTGCTTTTGATTTTTAAAAATGAATTCTCTTTGAGCCACAATCTGAGGTAACTTTCCATTACGTGGTCTTTTTACTTCAAGAAGGTCTTTCACCGATCAAAAAGAATTTTTTGAGTCTTTTTGCATCTTTTGTTTCCCTCATATTTCCATCTCTCTCCTCCTCTCACCACCCTCTTCTCCCTCCTCTTCCTGCTACCCTCTCTTCAACTTCATCTTCTATGTGTCCTTTTCTCCTCAAGCAATGGATTCCACTCGGCCTAAACACCCTACTACATCAATTGAAACCATCACCACTTAAGCCACATCAGACGACAACAACCAATGGATCTCAATATTCATAACCAAGGGTAGCTAGATTATATTGCAATAGAGTAGGAGAATAAAAGCCTCAACAAAAAATCCATTCGTGTCATGTTGAAAAGGAAGAGTGAAAGATTTCAGACTTTTTGGAGCCAAGAAGACAACGAAGAAGGTTTTAGTGCAACATATCTACATGCATAGGGAGCTTCATCTCTGTCTCGAAAGCTCCAATTTTTCTTGGCATAGAGCTAATTATAAGTGATACAGATGTAAACACTAAATATTGACTTTTATTTCCACTTTGCTTTGGCTTGTTTGTGGTTCTTTTCTCCTATGATTGGTATATTTTTTGTGGTTGTTTTGTGTTATTATGCTTATTACACACCTCTATCCCGCTAGCATGAAGGAATGGTAGGAGAGAGAGAGAGAGAGAGAGAGAGAGAGAGAGAGAGAGAGAGAAAGAAAGAGAGAGAGTCATTGATATTTTGGATGTCTAGCATAGCTCCATGGGTAAGGAGCTTTACAAATGAAGAACTAATGGATCTTTTGCAGGAAAAGAATCTTTTTTTTTTGCAAATTATTATGTTCCACCAAAATCCATGAAGGATTAGGATATTGTCTCCAAGCTTGCTTTGCCTAGTTTTAGGAGTGGAGAGCGGCCACTACCAACTCAACAACACATAAAAGCTACATGTGCAAAATCTTTCGTGAGATCCAATTTTTTTTAAAGGCTAACATTGCAAGCAAGCAAAGCAAAGTTTCAATTTTTATGTTAGAACTTGTGGGTTAAGGTTGGGCTCAAAAAACAATGCGTGGAGTCATTTGCAAAGTGCAATCTAGCTCTATTACCTGTAAAACATGATCCATATCCAAAACTTTATTTCACCATTTTTTATAGTCAATGGCATCCTTTTTTTTATTAGAAAAAAAAAGGGGGGGAGGGGGGGGGGGGGGGGGGGGAGTACTGGTCCCTTAAGATCAAAACATGGATGATTTTCATGAGAACCCCATGCAAGACATTGATGTATGAATGAACAACGAACACTCGCCAACTTTGAAGATGAGATCCATGTGCACATTTCACCAAGTGAGGTAGGATCTCTGCAAGAAGAAGATAGATTTATTTCCTTGCAGCTTTGGCTTTTTTATAGCTAAAAAGAAGGCGTATATATAATGGGTTCTTTTTTCTACCATTCTTTGCTTCTATGAGTCATAGTCTTACTTTCACTTTTTTTCATGGCTTGCAGGTCTCGAGAAGGATTGAAAATAAATTTTTATGCCAAGAAGTACCAAACGGTATTTTGCATCTTCCTCCAAGCTAAAGCCTGCTCCCTATTTAGAGCCCTCCTTTACTACCACTATTGTTAACAGATTGTATCAATTGTTGCCTACAACTCACATTTCGTACAAAATGTTTTCATATCAATGACAGTTATTTATTTGGTGCAAATGTCTCATCTTGTTGGTTTTCATTATTGTGGTTACATGTGAAAAGGTGTGCAAGTGCCATGCCCTCAATTATTGAACATTTATATCCCTATCTTGATACCAAACTAGTGTTAACTGGCATTTGTCTTTAAGATTTCTCTTGAAAGAATCTATCTTTATAGATTGTCAAATATTGAACCGATAGTTAAGTTTCTTCTTAGTAAGTATTTCTCTTTAAGATATCTATCAAATTACAAACATTTTTAAGCATAGTTCATTATTTTCTTAAGGACCACATCAATCTTAAAGATTTTTCTTGAATTATTTGATTAACTTTGAGATTTATCTCAAGAAATAAATTTATCTTTAAGATTTTTCTCAAAAATAAATTTATTTAGTATGTTTTCTTATTTTTTATTGTAGCTCACCTACTACTTCCCAAGTAGGTGTAGTGGTGTGTGCTAATAGTGAAACTTCAAGCCATATGGTCGCTTGTTTTATAGTAGTTACAAAAGATATATTTTGATCTAAATATATTTTCATTGAACTCTATTTTATATGGGTATACAATGTATAAAAGCATATTATACGTACATTTTTTCATACACGGGCATATAAATGCAACTTAGCTTCCACCATGGTTGGTAGAGTATTTAGGCCCTTCAAATGTTGGACGATGGCATTGATTATGCTTTAGTTCTTGACATGCTACAAACGTGCAGATCAAAGTTTGCCTATGTCAGGGAAATATTTAATGGCCCCTTCTATTTGGAGAGCTTTCTTGAAGGCTATAGCAATGAGACCTCAGAGTTTGAAATGGTCTTTGTTGACCTTACAAAGGAGCAAAAGGTTTGAAACTATTTACATTTTCTTTAATTCTTGACATGCTACAAACGTACCGATCAAAGTTTGTCTATGTCAGGGAAATATTTAATGACCCCTTCTAGTTGGAGAGCTTTCTTGAAGGCTTTAGCAATGAGATCTTAGAGTTTGAAACGGTCCTTGTTGACCTTACAAAGGAGCAGAATGTTTGAAACTATTTACATTTTAATGTTGTTTTCAAAGCAAAAACCTTAACAAAGAGCACAAGGGCCAAGAAGTTGGCATTACTCCAAGATGAATGGAAGAAGGTTCATAACCCTTGTGAGTGGTGTGGAAAGCATGATTTTAGACTTATGGTTGAATAAATTTCATTTTTTCTATTTTAAAGTCTTATTCCAATAGAGGAGGGAAATTCCAAGCCTGTACAACCATAACAACTATTGTGAATGACACAGTAGAGGAGGGAAAGTCCAAGCCTCTACAATAACAACTACTGTGAATGAAACAAATGTTGAAAAGACACTTGAAGATTTTAGAGAAGAAATAGCCAAGATCCAAAGCAAAGAGTTTTTGGATGTGGTAGAGTTCAAGACAAGGAACATTATAAAGGTCGTTGGGAAGGGAATGGGATACAAGAGGGCCTCTTTATTTTACATGGAATTCAAAATGAGATTATGGAATGGGCAAATGGGTAGATTCTATGTGGACTAAAATGGTGGGTTTGGTAGGGCCTAAAAGTGAGTGGTCAAACTTGTAGGCTTAGAAGGGGTGGGAAATAAATCTTTAGTAATATAATGAAAAAATCTCTTATAAATTAAAAATTGAATCTTTTTTATAAAATTAGGGTAAAAATCAATCTTTTCGCTCACTAGTGACTGTCGATTTCTCCTCCTTCTCTCCTACAAGGAGGTCCCTCCAAAAACGTATTGGTCGTTCCCTCCCTCTCTCTATATTGTACTATCTCTATCCTCTCTCCACCTTGCAAGATGCATCCCTTCTTCAATGTCACTTTTCCCTCCCAAAGCGTCTTGTAGCAGAGGTTTGAAAGCTCGTTTCCCTCCTCAAGCATGCTGCATTCCCCTCAACGGTAGCCACCACCTATTAAAGCTCTCCCTTTGCTCTGTAAACCTCACTTCACACCTCTCCTTAAAGTTGTAGATTTAACCATATCCTACTCCTAGGGAGTCTCTCTTATGTGGATTTACTTTCCTCAACAACTTCCCTACTCCTTCTTCCCTATTTAGCTCTCAAATGCCATTTCCTCACATCACAACTTCTTTTTGAAGACTTAATCTCTTCTCATGCACCATGTTTGGTAAGACCATTAAGCTTCCTTGGGTGCTTTGTTAGGTAAGAAGCATCTATTTCCAATTTGTTCATAGTGATGCTTACCATATTACTAATGGACCAACTTGTAGGTGGACGTTCATAGTGGTGACATTGATGGTCGTCATATATCTTCTAACCTTGCACTATACGTAGCTGAGCACATGATTGTGCATGGACTAATCATACATTTATTTGTGTAGGTAGTGCTACTTGCTTCCATGGCATCCCTAGGTGCTCAATGACCTAGCAATGTTATTGACTCAATTTCTTGTAGCAATGTACAAGTCGACCATCGTGGTTGGGTTATTGTTGACTACAAAAGACTTATGTGGGTGACAATGCAGCTAAGTTCAAGAGGTGCACAAAAAATTTCAAAGAGACACATGGCTTCTGGAGCACACCATTGGATGAGAAGAATAATGGATTTCAAGAAAACTCAAGATGGTAAGTGGCTAGCATCCCTTTGAATACCTAGAATTGTTTGTTTTTTGCTTTCGCCTTATAGGTTGCTTCTAATGTGTGCATGATATATATTTGTTCATTCTTTTTCCCATCTAATTTTGTAGAGTGGGGGTCGATCAAATCCTTCACAAGGACCTTTGAAGCCATCCACGTGGATCTTGACAAATTACTATATGCTAGTTGTCTATCCTCTCACCTTGCCTCATGGGACATCTTTTTTTACAACTAGACTTATGTTGCACCTAAGTGAAATGGGTATGGTAATCTATCTCTCATTCACTCACCAAGCCTTGAGATTTTTCAATGCAATACAATGCATTGATAGCAGCAACCCAAAGGTAAATCGAGGCGGATGTGCATGCAACCATGAAGTGCACCTATGGGTCACACAAAGCAACGGTAACATGATTTATGCCTCTTCCTTTCTTTTGGTATATATTTTGATTGTAGAGTGTTCAAAGGAAACCAACAATGTGGATTTGTAAAGGAGATGGTGCAATGAAAGGTTTCCTTGCAATTGGAAACCAAGGTGGTCAAACACCAAGGAGATAACATTCAGTGTTGTGTAATTAGGGAGAAATTGGTGTTGAGATACCATATTGCAAAGCAAAGCTTATCAATGGTCTTGCCCTTTAGAAGGTGGAATCAAACTATTGGAGTATGGGAGAGGCACTTGACTCTAGTATTGTTGCACAAAAAATTGTTGACCTTTAGATTTGTCTCCATAATGAAGTGGTGCAGGACATCTCTATGACTAATGGCTGGCACCTTGGCCATCTTCGCGAGTATCTCAATCTAAGATATACATTGCCCAAGTTGTACCTCCTTGTTGTCAATGACAAAGTTGTTTGATTTAGAGAAGAAAAAGGCTTTCTTTGTGAGGACATTGCGCTCCCATGATGTATTACTTTAAAAGCTTGTAAACTGATGTAAATTTTTCTCTTAATATAAAACAGTGTTTTGTATCTCAACTCTACACAAACTTCTTTGTTTCCATCTTTTTTGCAGCATTTCATTTTGTATCAAGTTGTCGAGGAAAAATGTTCTACTTGATTGATTGAGAATGCCAACCACTTCATATGGAATTTTGCATTGTTTTTTTGTGTGAATTTTTTTTAATTCATAAATTTTTATTATGTTTAAGGCTTTTTTAAATCTCTTGGCATATTCCTTGTGCACAAACCCATGGCAGCATTGTGTTGCGCACTCCCCACACATCTGGAAAAGGTTGGCCTTGCAGATCAAGCACATCACCTAGTGAGTGTGTTTGAGAGCTCTATTGACATGCAGGCCACTACTAACTTGCATGCAGAGGCCTTTCAAAGCTTTCTCAATTACATGAAGGAGCACATGACCAAATATGCAATTGTGTTTGAGGGATCCGACATAGTGTGGTTGCTAGTGGATTTCCTTAATCACCTTTACATAATTGACATGAACTTTCGCTTTTTCCTTTTGAGGTTTGTCAAAGGGCTCACCAAATAAGACTAAAAAACAAAGGATGAGGATGATATCATAGACTTGGGCATGGGGTGTATAAGCACCCAATTCATAGCTTGGGACATGGTTCTAGCTTTGCTTGTGCTTGAAGTCATGGACAAGGGAAAATCAAATGAAAAAGCTTGCAAGAAGGACCATGGAACCATTGTGGAGGACTCAAATAAATATTTCAAAGAGTTTAATGGATAGATGGAAGCATCGATGGCACTCGTTCTCTTACAAAATCTCAACTCCACCAAAGAGGAAGGTTGGATGATAAAGGGAGATTAAGTATTGGAGGAAGTCCCGCGACTTCCAACTACTCACTTTGTATGCAATGGTGGTGGAGGGTCGTCAATATCTTTTCCTCGATAACATTGCTCTTGGACTCAGAGAAGACGAGTCGCTCTTGGTGCTGACAGAATTTGAAATCGACTTTGAAGACCAAAGTCTCTCGACAAAGACTCTTCTATTTGTTCAATGAAATGGAGTATAATTTGGTGCAAACAATGGCAAGCCCCCTAGTGGAGATAAAACCATGTGCTTCCTTTTATGAGAGTATGCCAAAAATTGCTTTCCACCCAAACAAACCACTGATTCTAATGGGTGGAGACAATTCTTCCAGCATCGACCTTACAAGGAAGGCTCTTGAAGTTTGAGGATACTAAGGTAACATTGTTAGACCTAAATGACTATCTATGCTTTTCTTACAGTTAGTCGTAATGTTATTTAAAACATTATGCAGGCTACATACCACATTGATAGGTTTGCTATGCAAAGTGGAGGCTCTCACAATGTGCTCATTGGTAGGGATTGCTCCTTTTGGCACTACATGAGACACTTGGGACCATCCATTCTTTGAGTTGCTCATAGAGAGTTCTCAAAGCAATGGTTATGCTGAGATTCAAGTGCAAGCCATTTAGTGCCATCCTTACTGAAGATTCCTCACCCTTAATGCAAATAAATCTATACTAGTGGATCATGAGGCTTCTTTCTATGCCTTTGCAGGCAAGCACCCTAGGTCAGTCCTATTGTTTCCTAAGTCTAGGTCAAGGGGTGAAAAAGTCTAAAGATATTGTAAAAATCGTTGGCATGAGGCCTGCCATTTGTTCAATACCAATCGATATAATTTGCACAAAGACAAACAGTCCACCGTGTAATTTCTAAAATAACAAAGACAAAATTTGTCTTTTCAATTGTCTTTTTATTTCATTTTGTACTATATATCTTTTAATTTGTTCATTTTGTATGTACAGCTTTTATTAAAGCAATGTGTGGCCAAAACGGCTTCCACAAAACCCCCAACCATAAGGATGTAATCTGGGTGGTTGGGGACGATCCTTGCACAACACGACGGTGTGTAGGGGGTTTTATGCTCCGTTGGGCAATACGGTGCACCATGGGCCACCCACACCCTCCATCGGATCCCCCCATGGTTCCATTCCAGCGAAATTTTTCTCGACGATCTTCCCTAGCCACCCGAATTGTGTGATCGGCTTCATCACTCAAATTAAACAACTTGAGATGTAAAATTACAAATAATTCACAATTTTAAACAACTAATTGTACAATTGCACCAAATGATAGAAATGGAGTCATTGATGTTATATGAAAAGATTATGATTCTCAAAAGAGAGGTTACATTGAGATATTCTAGTTCATATGGAGGCAACCTTGTTTTGTAAGTTGATGGCATGGGCTAAATTAGTGTTTTTTAGTGTGATCCTCTTGGAATAATTACACTAATATATCCTTTGAGGTGTCTTGTAGGGTCATTAGGATAGCACGTTGTATCCTTTTTGTTATTGATTCTTTGATCTTTCATTATCTCCTTGACAACTTGAGAGAAAGCCACTTTTCAAATAATTCGCTCAATGATTTTTGATATCCTCTAATCTCCATCAGGGTCACTGCTCTTGGCCTCCATTCCTTTTGTGTTGTTGGGAACGGTGGTGAAGCTGGCTACCAAGCCCATTGAGAAGGATCTTTTTTGTACTTTGTAATACTCTCCTCTTGGGCATGTTGCTCTTTAAGCATCAACTTGTATTTCTTATTCTTTGCACATTTTTTAGCATAATGTGGAAACTTTGAAGGGTTCAAGCTCCTACCTGCACCTTGTTGGGTGGTTCGAGCCATGTCTTATATTGCCTTCTTGTCGGTCTCTATCCTTGCTTGTAAACTTGCAAGCTGGGATCTCTAGGTCTCTACCCTTTCCCACTCCCTCTATCTTCTCTCAGCCTCCTACTTCTATTGTGCTTCTCTCTTTGCCTCCTCTTTCTTTCCTTTCTCCTTAGTTCTCTTGATTTGCTTGGTCTCTCATGCTTCAGATTTAGGGTCCTCAAGTAGTACCTTTCAAACCCTTTTTTGGTGCAAGGGCCAAATCTTTGCAGTGCAGTCCCGATGGATGCTTGAGTTGCAAGTTGTGGGATGATTGGCGGTATTTACTCATTAAGAAGAGGACCTAGGTGTTCTTCTTCGGTGACCCTTTTTCTTTGTTCCACTCTTTCTTCCCTTTATAGAGTAGAAAGGGATGGGGGATCTGGCAAAAGTGTCTAGGTGGAATGATTTAATGGTGGTAGGTCACTAAAAGTCTATAGCATGGTTGTTTGATGCTCCCTAGTTGATGGCTGGGGAGGCTATGGGGCTTCAAGAGTGGGTTCTAGTGGTTGGTTCTCCACTCATAGAGTTTGCGGGATCTCCTCATGCAATCAAGGTTATGGATTTGATAGAATGGATTTCGCGTTAACTAATGGTTGCGGATTTATTGTGGTACGAGTGGTGGTGGTGCCATTGGTGTGCGTAGTGGTTTGGTGTTGCGAGTTGTCCATGGGGTGCAAGATATGAGTGTGTGCTCGTGCATTTTCAAGAGAATCTCCTAGAATGTGCAAATGAGAAATGAACTTCAAGTTATGAGTTTTGATTTATATAGTACTTAGATTTTCTAAATATATTATTTTTTAAAAAAACCCATAAAAATTCCAAAAAAGATGAAATTTCCTGCACGGAACTGCTGATTATGCCATCAAAAAATCACTTGGCATTACTAGCTTGTTTAGAATAGAGATGATAAATTTGATGGAAATTTGTTAGTTTTCTATCCAACGCTTGTCATTTTGTTGCGTAGTCTCTAACCACTACCATAAACGATCTTTTGCACTTGAGGCATGATATGATTATGATCATCGCACGTTAATCACTTTTTTTATCGTGCATTTGAAACTACGTTTGACTCTAGTCTTCTTTCTCTCTCTTTTTGTTAAACTCTATAGAACCAATTGAACACTTCATGCAAAGCATTGCTCCTTTTTCTTCCACCTCCATGATGCACGTTTTGAAAGTAGACTACTTTTGCTTGATAGTGAGAGTGTTCCATTCCTTGGCTACTTTAAATGCCCAATGAACCATACTGTCGAGAAAAAATGACCGTGTGCAAAAAGTATGTGTGACAAACAAACATGGACGAATTTAGTTCAAACCCATAAGCAATTCCACTATACAGCATTTTGTCCACCATGTAATGCGTTATGTGTATTTCCCTCCAGGCATCAATCATTTGGGTTGTAAATCCATTGATTCCAAACTTTAAGGTGAAGAGCTCATCAAAGATTAGCTTTGCCTTTTCAAGAAAACTAGAACTATCGTCAACAGACTGCTACATGCGAGCACGCTTAATTCAAGGGCTGCCCCGTTACCTATGTAGGTGGTCATGCCACCATACCTTTTTCTATAATTGAAACTCATTGGGACTTTGGGATTCACAATAGTTCAAAATTAGATGCCTCGCTTTACTACCACCCATATATATATTTTATTGGGGAAATCTTGTGTAGTTCTCGATGCCTTCTTGTCCTTTTTAGCTCAACCGCACCACTATGGAGACCGACACTTGATAGAATAGCCTCAAGTTCTTGTATATAGTCTTTCCTTCTTTTTGCAAGCTCCATATTCCAAACATATCTAATATGGAGCATTGGCTACTTCTCAATAATTTTTAAACATGCATCACGGGTGTACACATATACATTTGCCAATGGAAAGTGTAAAATAGGATCCCGATTTGGATCTTCCATGTCCCAATTAGGGGGGCAAACTTTGGTCACAAATAAAAATAACTTGAAACCATTTTTGTAGTGATTTACTCAATGTTTGTGTAGCGGATGCACCTTTCATAGAGTTGGATCCAACTTTGCCACCCTTTCCCTTTCCACCCTTTGACTTGTTGCCCTTTGCACCCTTGTCTTTAGTGATCATCGAAACTTTACAGTAGCATCAATAGATTCATGGAAAGAGGTTCATGGCACCTTGCTTGCATCCTAACATACACTTTGGAGTTTTCAATTCTCTTGCCAAGTTCCATTCAACTTGGAGTGTATCCCGACCTAAAAACTGCAATCTTTGTTCTTCTTGTTGTTGCCAAATGTGGAGTGTGATTGAAATACCACTTGAGGGACTCATGTGTCTCATGCAAGAGATGAAAAGCTACCGGCCACCAATTAGTATTCTCTAATTGTGCCCCAAAAGACTTGTTTCCCTTCTCATTAGCATTTAGCTCAACATTGACACCCACCAAGACCTTGTTTATCAAAGTAATGCTTACCCTTTCAAGACGTTGACCTTTCACAACTTGACACTCTTTGAGATTCTTAATGAAGATAACTTTACCACCACACTCTTCCTATGTCAACCCAAACCTGATCATTGATTCTTGAGGCTTCAAAAAGGTCAGCATACACATTGTTGAACTTATTATAGCCCATTTTTGCTACCTTAATTTTAGTTTGAGATTTGTCATTTCTTTGTTGAGCTGCTTGATCTTCTCATTGGCTTTCCCTTGGGCTTATTGAATATCCTTGATATACTTTTCTTGCAGAGAAGAGTAGGCAACAAAGACTTGCTTTCATGCTTCCATTTCATTGAAGAACATAGAATACAATCTTCTACAATAGCCAAATAGGCCTTCTTTTCAATCACTTACAAAACACAATAGCTCATTGGCATTTTGAAATGGTGGTGATGCATTGGTCAAGAGGATCGCTCGAGTAAATATGACTATCAACCCATAAATTGATTGGTTTGCACCCAATGCTCTGTAGTTGATCTACAACATTGGGATTGGATGTGTCAACTTGCATGGTTGCATATTCTTGATTAAATCAGCATTTAAATGATACTATTTTGGCCTGCTGGTAATTTCTTGAAATGAAAGGTGATTGAATGAGATTTAGAGTGAAATTGATCAAGATAATGGTGATTCACAATGCAACAGCTACAAGCAAAGGATGTTGGCTATGAAGGGAAGAACCAAAGAGACTTGAAGATATGAGATTTGTACATGATGTTGTGGAGGAAGAAAGGGATGAAATGCTGGTTAGACTCCTTTGAATTTAAATGGTTTCTCGTAATTGTGCTAGAGAGAGAAATTTTGCTACAAACAGGTAGAATAAATTCTCCCATTGCTCTAAGTTGGAGGTGGAGATGGAGAAGCGTGAGAGAGAGAGAGAGAGAGAGAGAGAGAGAGAGAGAGAGTATACAAAGAGAGAGTGAACAAATGTGCAACCTTAGGGGTTCTCCATTTTTTTTCGATCTAAGGATGTCCCTTCAATGATTGGGAGAGGCGAATGACTTTTATATATGTGTGTGTGTGTGTGAGAGAGAGAGAGAGAGAGAGAGAGAGAGAGAGAGAGAGAGAGAGAGAGAGAGAGAGAGAGAGAGATAGCACACATTTTAGAGCGAGAGTGCAGAAAGAGAATGTAATTTTTTTTCTTTTTTGGCAGGCAGAGGGATAAAAAATGCTTCCTTTAAGAACCTCAGAGAGGGAGGGAGCGACGGAGGGAGATGGAGTGGTTTCAATGTAAGAGAGAGAGTAGAGGGGTGGTAAAAAGACAATTTAAAATTTTAAAACATATATCATAAGATTAAATTATCCACCTCTCTTTTTGGTAAAATTGCTTATTTTAAAAGACAAATATAGAAATAGCTTTTAAAAAAAGCTTAGCATAGTCCTTTTCCACCTCTTCTAGGCTTGGTCAACAAACTTGGCTTAAGACTTAAGCATTTCCTTAAATTGCCAAATAAAGAGGCCCTTCAATACACCATTCACTTCGTATTGCATATCCCAGAGGAAGAGCTTGATCCCTTGATATGCATAGCAACCCTACCCACGTACAAGATAAACACTAAGGCGACAATAGTTATTTGTCATAGGAAGAATTCCTGATCACCCACTCTCCCCATACTTGCACACTTGACTCTGTCAAGGGTTGTAGGTTCCCATTCAATATGCCTAGGAGTGGACAAAATCATATGTCTTGAAAAGCAAGAATCTATTAGAGTTTTTGGACTAGCTCCTGGACTTATGGGCTCAAGAAGTGCATACTATGGCAGTATGGTTGGTTATGTCCTTACCTCTTCTAGTGACATAGGCAAGGAATTGTAGTATTACAAGAAGTAGTACTTGAAGTGGAGGGGGAAAATGAAAAGTATGATGTTAGCTCAAGTATACATATTTGATCCTTGTATTATTCCCCATTTGCTTCCTTGCCTCTCTTTGTTGGTGGAAAGCCATTGTAAAAACCTTACACTTGAAAACGACCTACTATATGCACCTTTCCTTTTTTTGTATATTCCTATGTACAACTATAGCAATTTTTACATTGTCTTATAACTTTTTTGCCTCTTGTGATCTTGTTCTATGACACACTTGTCTATAAAACCACTAGGATACTTCAAGCAAGCTAATAGCTTTTTGAGCTCGTCCACTATGTCATGTGTTTGAAAAACTTGGTTCTTGCTTGGTAGTGAGACTTCTCCACACATTGATAGACCAGATTGAGTGGCTTCCATAGTTCTTTATAAACTGAGGAGTATGATTATAGATAATATACTGCATAAAAAATAGAATCTTTTAAGCCAATTACCATAATCCTAATTCACTTATTCCCATGTAGTGTGTGAAGTGCTTTGAGCTCCAAGCATTTGTCATAGATTTCTTAAATTTGTTGATCTCTTTCTTGAAGTTGGGAAGTCATTATTTTCCCAATGATTGTTATCACAACAAGAGAAGACTGCATCCAAAGCTTCCCACCCTTCTACCTTCTAATTTCTTGCTCTTCCATCAACTCCATGGTCCTTTATAGCACTGTGTCAAGCCTTCCATTGACTGTACTAGACTGTGTCAAGCCTTCCATTGGTTGTACTAGACTTTAGATGCACCTCTACTCAGTTTCCCATGGAATCCCAAGAAGGTCATGGCCTTCATGCCACCAATAGAAGCTTTCGTAGGAACATTATTTCCATCAGATGACCTCTTGAGGTCTGATGCAATCACCATATTTCCCCCATGGAGTCCAATATCAGACAATATCCTTTCAATACTTTTTATGAAATTTTCTCTGATAAATGTTGTACTTTCCATGCAAACCTAATGTAAGATGCACAATCTTTTCAATGATACTACATAGTGCATGCAATGTGGATATGTGGACATTTGAGAGGGGAATATCTAAAATACCTTGAAAGCTTGGATCTTTAGAGTATCTATATGGGACTTTGTTCCAAGTAGCAAGATTCAGGTCCTTTATTGCACCCATGCAATAGATACAAGGGCTTTTGTAATTGGCACCCATTGACACATATACACTTTAGTGTCTTCACGTCTCCCCCATGTGCCATTCCACCTTGTACCTACCAAAAACCTCAAAATCTAACTCATCTCGAGCCTATTGAGCTTTGATAAGTGTAGGCATACTAGTGCCATGGAACACCCAATTGAACACATTAAAATCCTCACTATCAACCTCAAAAACACCCAACCACCAAATGTTCTTCTTTGAATGCACACTAAACTTCTTAAGGTTTATTTTCCCCTCTATGGTATCAAGCTCTATTCATGAGGGTTATTGAAGCTCTGTCAAGTTTTATGCCCTTCTTCACAATTTCACCTACCTCTAATTTGATCACAAAAATGGCTTGCTCATTCACCTCAGTGTGCTGAAGATCATAGAATTTTACCATTTTCCTTTGCAACTTTCTCAAGTCAAAGAACAAACTATTGAAACAGTTAAGCTTAAGGTCTTCTTTCTTTCCAAGGTATATTTCATTGATGTGGAAAATCTTTCCAAGCATCTCCATGACCCTAAAATCAATTTTAAGTCGCCTTGCATGTTGAACAATTGATGGATTTGGTAGCAAGGATTCCTTCACTCTTGAGTGCTTTAGGCCTTTATTGATGATCTTGAATAGCTTTTGATAACCTATCCTACTGATTTCAACTTTGTCCATAGTCCCTTGAAATTTATCCTTGTCCAAGGTAGAAGTCTACAAAAATCCATCGATGCATTTCTTCCTAGCCTTCTTGAACCTTCTCGCATCCAACACATTCCTAGCAAGAACATGTGGAATCACTTCACAAAATGATTGTGATGCACTTGTCATGTTTCCTTGTGAATAGTTTGTTGGTTGAACTAAGGACGTTGTCATGAGTTTTTTTGAGCAAGGGATTGCGCATATGTACATATACATGCATGGTGTCGAATAAAGGATTACCCAATTTCCATAGCCAAGTGGTTACGTGGGGCCTACGTGTGTACAGGTAGGACAGGGTGTACATAGTGCAATGCTTTTCACTATTATCAGTACCAATGTGTTTTTCCTACAATAAGGAGGAGTTGGTAGCGCGTAAAACTTCTCGAGGAAGATATACGCGGGCCGAAGACATGAGGTAAGCAAGTGCGTCAGATGGCATCGAGTGGCGTCAGGAGGTCGAACGGGGTCAATACTTGCACGCGGAGAAGTATGGACACGACGTGGGTGTTTTCTTGTGATACTTATGCAGAAAGGTCATCATGAGGACCACTTTTTGGGGCCACTTCACGTGGTTAGGGGATGCATTATTGGGAAAAACTGAGTGCCAAGTGTGCGGATGATCCAAAAAAGGTGACAACTATGCACTGCGAGGTCAGTTTTTGGCATGTTCGGGGTCCGTTTGAGGTCATCTAAAAGGCCACGGGTGCCCAACTAATAAATCTAAGTGTGGGAACTGAAAAAACGAAGAGAAGACTAGAAAAAACGTGGAGAAGAGAGGAGGAACAGCCGCAAGTGTGTTTTTGCTATTTTTGGAGCATTTTTTGGCCCTAAACTGCTCATCCGAGGTCGGATTTGAGCACTTTGACATTGTAGACTGGGGTTTTTGAGCGTTCCAGACACAATGGTGCTGTCCATTTTTCCAAATTCCTCACAGATTTTTTGCTGTTTTTTCTGTGTAATCTTCTCCGGTGAGTGAAGCCTCTGCTTAACTTGGTGGTTGTATCTGGTGTATTTCCTCAATACTGTGTAAACTATTTGCCCCAGTGGTGTTGGGCTGAGCTTCATTGAGTCTAAACAACAGAAATTTGCCTCCTTTGAGCTGAATTGAGAGAGTGTGTGTGTGTGAGTGTGTATGTGTGAGTGTTGAGTGGGCAAGTGGGAAATCTCTCTCTTCTCACTCCGTCTATGTGTTTCCTGTCTCGGCCAGGCTGGTTGTGTAAGCCGAGTGGTGCCCCATAATGTGTGTGTGTATCATCCCAAGAGTGTGTGTCGGGTCATTATAGAGGCGTTGTGTGTGTTTCCATCCCGCTCACATTCTTTTGGCGCCCCCACGGAGGATCTTCTTCGAGTACCTTCTGCTTCGAGCTTCAAGCTTCGAGATTCGGGGCTACAGGTTACAGGGACAGGTACAGGTACAGGTAGTTGGAGTATAGTGATATACTAGTATTGGTGTCACTTGCAGTTGTTGTGGGTATGCATCACTTGGCGCCTATTTGAGCGCATTATCTGCTGGATTGTACATTACTTGTGGAAACTGCCATTGTACGCATTTGTGGAGCCATACTTTGTTGTATTTGGCAGTCCCAACCATTTCTGAGACTTGGTCTGGAAGATAGTCATTTCTGAGACTTGACTATACGCGATTTGAATTAGCCTTCGTGTGAGGGTCGATAGCGTGAGGTTTTTATTGAGCTGGGGGATTCTCAAATGTGGAGATCCTTTCGGTGATACAGGTAGCTGGAGCACCCTTTTTGTGACCTCACCATAGGCTATGTACTAGTGAGTCCTACTTGATGCTCGGGTTCTATTGTTGACAGTTTATGCATACATATACAGTCTATATTTTGGGTTCCTACTGCTCTATTTCAGGGGAAACTCTGCCAAAATTTTTCCAAGTTATGATGGCTGGTTTTTTGGTCTTTTGAGCCATTTATGCTATTATGCTGCTGAAATTTTGGCAAAATCAGAGGTTAATTCAGGTGTGCCTTCTTGGGAGCTTCATGGTTGGCTTTAATGGATGATCAAAATGGCCCTCAATTCACTCCATTTCATTTAACTCAAAGAATCCAGATAAATGTTCATGTGTCCAGGAAGATTTTTTTCCAGCAGCGCATAGTCTTTATGTTCGGGCCAAGAAGATTACGAGAGATCTTGGAATGTCCTTTGCCTGTTGTAATTCCGATGATCAACTATGAAAACTCATTTGATGTGCATGTGTTTGTCCTTATCTAAAGTTGAGCTCCATTGAAGTTTCTGGGGATTGGGTAGTCAAAAGTTTTGGGTTCTTGCACGTGTGTTCAAAGGGGTTCTCAAAGCATTGTAACTTGGGTAGCCATGGCTTTCTCTTATCCGGAGTTTCATGGAAGAAGTGATGAAGATGTGGAAGATTTTTTGGAAAAGATAGAGGTTGCCTGCATTAGCAACCAAATTCATGACCCGGCGCAGATGTTACGCCTTCTCCAAATCTGTTTGAAGAGTGATGCACGAGTTTGGTCCAAAGCATTTGAAGAGGAGTTGCGTGCAACGGATCCACCTATAAGATTGAGTTGGGACAATCTAAGGAATGGGTTGGAAGTGGAGTTTGTAAAGATAGAAGATCCTAACAAAGTGTGGCAAGAAGTACAGGGTTTAGTGCAAAAGGAAGGTGAGCCAGTAGATGCGTACATACGTAAGTTCTCATTGGCATGGGAGAGGATGTGCAAGGCCTTAGCACCACAGGTACCCCCGCCTGACATGATGAAGAAGGACAGGTTCTTGGCTGGTCTTTGGGAGAATATACGTTGGAGAGTGGAGCTAAAGAAGCCTAGGACATATGAAGATGCACTAGAGGTAGCAAGGAACAAAGAGTGGAAGTTGAGGAAAATGAGCCAGTTAGGGGTGGAGTCTTTGCCCATGAGGTCTGAATTTCAGCCTATAGAGTCTTTACAAGGTCGCATGTCAGGGGTTCACCATGAACCAGTGGTTCCTGGTACTACTCAGGTTATGCCAGCAGTGGTCACTACATCGGTGCAAGATGATGGGCTAAGGCAAGACATGAGGCAAGTGGTAGATTTGATGAAGAATCTCAGCCTAAACATGCTAGGTCAAGTGGGAAATAATCGAGGTTGAGGGAGGTTTGCAAATCAGCCAGGAGGTGAAGAAAGGCCTAGGAATGGTGTTGGACAAAGCAATGGTAGGTTTTGGAGGCAGACGCCCACATGTTATAATTGTGGAGAGTTGGGTCACATCAGCCCGCAATGTGATAAGCCACCAAGGATGGGGGGAGACATGTATCCATTGCCAAGACAGGTGCTAACTAGGTCAAATGATTATCGCATCGAAATTAAGGGAGACGAAGGAACCAGTGGACTGACCCACGAGGAAAAGGGAAAGACGAAAGTGCTAAGTGTAGTCACCTTGGAGAAGGCATCAAAGCTAGAGGATACATTAGTGATGCCTATTGGGAAGAGGACCACAAAGGATAAGGAAGGAAGAAGTGCCCCAGGTCCTAGTAAGAAGAAAGGAAAGAGCCACGAAGGCGAGGATGTCAAGGCCAAGAGGAAAAGGAGAGCTCGTCGAAAGTTTCATGTTTCAGATTTTCCACTAGGGGATGGGCAATTAAGCTATGACTTGAAGGAGGATCTGACGAGCAGGAAGGCAGATGTTACTTTTGGGCAGCTTATAGAGATGGTGCCTAAGCTAAAGCGATAATGGAAGAGGATGGTTAACCCAATGGAGAAAGAGCCAGAGAGAGGTTCAGTAAAGGTGTTGGCAATGGATGAGCTACCAGACATTGGTCCAATAGTAGATGTGTGGCATAAAAGGAAAAATTTGGGACAAGGTTATGTGGATGGTGGAGCCCAAATATGCGTCATAACACACTCATGCGTTGAGAAGATGGGTCTCACAGTGGCTGGGGTGTCAGGTTTTCGGATCAGATTGGCAAACCATCAAAAAGTAAAATGCTTGGGTGTTGTAAAGAGCTTAGAAGTGGAGGCATATGATGCAAAGGCAGTGGTTGATTTTCATGTGATGCCAGCAGGGTTGGGAGCATATCCTATTATACTGGGTAGACCATGGTTACGTGCAGTGGGAGCTGTTCAAGATTGCCGACATGGTACGATTAGCCTCTATGGAAAGACAGGTACCAAGAAGCTTTATAATATGGACACAAGGAAACAATTAGAGGAGCTTTATGAAGATGAGGATGAGTCTAGTGATGAAGACTCTTCCACGGTGACAGATGAGGACAGTGATAGCACTACCAGCAGTGATGAGGATGCTGATGTTGCATTTCTTTTGATGGACAAAGAAATCCAAGAGTTTGGTTTAGTTGTATTTGCGAATGAGGTTGAAGATGAAAGTGAAGGGCCTTATGAAGTGATTGAAAGGCTGATGCAAACCAAGGTTGAGTTGTCAAAGAAGCAGGAATTGATGACACAAATGATCAGTGGAGACCTCTCAGCTATGGAGAAGGATATATATTTGCACATGCTGGCTAGTTTTCCTGATTTGTTCATTACTTCATATGAAGAGATCAGAGGGTTCAAGGGCGAAGAGATGCATATAGAGCTGAAAGAAGGTGCTAAGCCAGTGCGGCAAAGGCTAAGAAGGATGGGTCAAGAGCAAATGGAAGCCTTGCGAGAAGAGGTGGACAAGTTGTTTAAGGCAGGGTTCATAGTCCCTATGGAGACCACAAAATGGGTGAGTCCAGTTGTAGTCAGTCCAAAGAAGGATGGGAAGTGGAGAATTTGTGTAGATTTTAAACCCTTAAACGCAGCCACTAAGAAGAACCCATATCCTCTTCCATTCATCGATCAGATCTTGGATTCAGTGGCAGGTTATGAGAGGTACAGTGTGTGTGATGGTTTTTCAGGCTATTTTCAATTGAAGATTGCTCTTAAAGACCGCACAAAGACCACTTTTATTACACCATGGGGCTGCTATTGCTACACAGTATTGCCATTTGGGTTGTCGAATGGACCTTCCTTCTATCAAGAGAGAGAAAATTGGGTGTTGGAACCATTCATTGGTAGTTGTGTTAAAGCTTTTATGGATGACTTCTGTGTTTATAGCAGTAGGGCTGAACACCATGAGAAGCTGCAGATGGTATTGGCTCGATATGATGAATGTGGAGGACAACTAAATCCAAAGAAATGTCATCTAGCACAGCCAAGGGTGAAGTTATTGGGCGATATGGTGTCAGAAAATGGCATTGAGGCTGATCCAGATAAGGTTAAGTCTATTATTCTTCTTCCATCACCTACGAGTACGAAGCAATTGGCAACTTTTATACACAAAGTGAAGTACATGGCACGGTTTATTCCATTGTCTTCGCAGCTTCTTTATCCATTACAGCAAGTGGAAAAGCATGATCCATTGCAATGGGATGACAAGTGTGAAGAAGTGTTTCAAGAGGTGAAAGAGGTGTTAGGGGGGTTGCCAGCCATACAGGCTCCTGATTGGGAGAAAGTGTTTTATGTAAATCCATCAGTAGGGGATGATGCCATTGGAGCCATGCTATTGCAAAAGGGGAAGGACAGCCATTATATGAGGCCAGTGTATTGTGCAAGCCGAGTGAAGTTCGTAGCGGAGAGAAAGTTCTCGGAAGTAGAGCTAGTGATGGCCAGTGTAATATTTGCTTGTCGACGATTTCGTCATTACTTGCTACCACGACCTTTTGTTTTCTTGACGAGTTATGCCTTTTTGCCACAGTTAATTAATGGTACTAACATGTCAAATGTGGTGAAGAAATGGATAATTGAGGTGCAAGAGTTTGAGTTCTCTTTTCTAGTGGAAGACAGTACAAGGGCTACCCTAGCTGATTTGTTGACCTACAAGGAGAATCCCCTTATTGTTAAGGAAGAGGTGGTGAGAAAGGTAGTTGAAGAAGTGCCACAGATCAGCAATGCACATGTGTTGTTCTTTGATGGTTCATACAGAAAGAGCCATGATGCATCTTCAGGGGGTATAGCACTTTATGATCCAGAGGGGAAGCTAGTATGCAAGAGAGGGTTCAAATTGGATGCTCATAGTAACAATGAGGCTGAATATGCTACTCTGGAAGCCGGATTACACATTTGTTTGAAGCATGGGGTTCGAAGGTTGAGCATAAAAGGTGATGCCTTGTTAGTGGTGAAGCAAGTGCTGGGTGTGTGGAAGAGCAAGAACACCTCATTGAAGGAAATGTGCTTCAGAATTAAAGACCTGTTAAAAAAGTTCGAAGCATGGATCATCAGACACATTGAACGTGCTCTAAATGGAGAGGCACATGAAGCAGCTCAAGGCATGATTGGGGAGCTATTTGTGTTGAGGACCACTTTACCTCTTTATCATGGCCGCGAAAGTTTGGCTCAAGATGAGGAGTTTTTGCTAACAGGAATCATTCCAAAGGAGATTCAGAAGTCTAAGAAGTATGGTTTTGTGCGTAGAGCATATAGGTACAAATTGATTGGTGATGTCTTATATATGAAAGGGGCTGATCTCGTGTTGAGACGTGTACCTTGGCGGGAGGAGCTTTATAGAGTGTTGGAAGAGAATCATGAAGGCGCATGTGGTGGCCATTTTGCTCTAAAGATCACCTTGCATAAGATTTTGCAAGAGGGGTATGTATGGCCTAGTTTGCACAAGGATGTTCACCATTGGTGTAGGTCTTGCAATAGGTGTCAAGCATTTGGGAAGAGAGTGTTGAAGCCAGAGCTACGAAAAACCATTATGGCGTTTGATGTGTTTGAAAAGTGGGGGATTGATGCAATAGGCCCGTTACCTATCACAAGCAGGGGTAAAAGCTATATCTTGACGGCAGTGGACTATCTCTCTAGATGGGCAGAGGCTATAGCAGTAAAACAGATCACTGCAAAGGATGTGGCAAAATTTGTGTATGATGAAATATGTTGCAAGTTTGGGGTGCCATTAGAGCTACTTTCAGATAAGGGGCCAGGATTTAGAGCTAAACTGCTAGACTTCTTATGCACAAAGATGAAGATTAGGCACCAGCATACCACTCCTTATTACCCGCAGTGTAATGGCTTAAATGAAAGATTCAATGGTGAGTTGGTACAAATTCTTTCTAAAGTGACAGAGCACCAAGGAAAGAATTGGGATTTGGAATTGCCTAGTGCATTATGGGCTTACCGTACTTCGGTGAAGACAGGTACAGGGTTTACTCCATTTCATTTGGTGTATGGAAAGGAAGCACTATTGCCTGTGGAGGTAGAGTTGCCTGCGGTCAAGATGTTAGAGAAGTTGCTTGGGCCGCCTAGTGATGCATTCAAAGAGAGGCTCTTGCAGTTACAAGAGGTCCAGTTGGATAGGATGAGCGCATTGGAGCATTATGGGCAAATGCAGGATAAGGCTTTGGCAAAGATAAATGAAAAGGTCAAAAGTAAGGGTATCAAGAAACATGACTTGGTTTTGCGCTACAACAGGAAACTGGACAACACCTTCCAAAAGAAGTTTCAAATTAAGTGGGAAGGCCCTTTCAAGGTAGTGGAGTGTTTTCCAAATGGCACATATCAGCTGGCTAACCTGGATGGGATTCTACATAAGTCAAGGGTAAATGGATTGCGTCTTAAATTATATCATGCCAGGTTAATGATGGTGGAGCAAGATGAGCTGTCTGTGGAGCAAGCAATGTTGGTGAAGGATGAGGAGACCTGTGATGCGGCGAGTCTCATATCTCTCTTTGCTGCTGCTGATCATGAATGATCTAGCAGGCTAGGGGATGGGAAAATTATGTCAGGAGTTTTTTTGAGCAAGGGATTGCGCATATGTACATATACATGCATGGTGCATCGAATAAAGGATTACCCAATTTCCATAGCCAGGTGGTTACGTGGGGCCCACGTGTGTACAGGTAGGACAGGGTGTACATAGTGCAGTGATTTTCACTATTATCAGTACCAGTGTGTTTTTCCTACAATAAGGAGGAGTTGGTAGCGCGTAAAACTTGTCGAGGAAGATATCCGCGGGCTGACGACATGAGGTAATCAGGTGCGTCATATGGCATCGAGTGGCGTCAGGAGGTCGAACGGGGTCAATACTTGCACGCGGAGAAGTATGGACACGACGTGGGTGTTTTCTTGTGATACTTATGCAGAAAGGTCATCATGAGGACCACTTTTTGGGGCCACTTCACGTGGTTGCGGGATGCATTATTGGGAAAAACTGAGTGCCAGGTGTGCGGATGATGCAAAAAAGGTGACAACTATGCACTGCGAGGTCAGTTTTTGGCCTGTTCAGGGTCTGTTTGAGGTCATCTAAAAGGCCACGGGTGCCCAACTAATAAAGCTAAGTGTGGGAACTGAAAAAACGGAGAGAAGACCGTAAAAAACATGGAGAAGAGAGGAGGAACAGCCGCAAGTGTGTTTTTGCTATTTTTGGAGCATTTTTTGGCCCTAAACTGCTCATCCGAGGACGGATTTGAGCACTTTGACATTGGAGACTGGGGTTTTTGGGCGTTCCGGACGCAATGGTGCTGTCCATTTTGCCAAATTCCTCACAGATTTTCTGTTGTTTTTTCTGTGTAATCTTCTCCGGTGAGTGAAGCCTCTGCTTAACTTGGTGGTTGTATCTGGTGTATTTCCTCAATACTGTGTAAACTATTTGCCCCATTGGTGTTGGGCTGAGCTTCATTGAGTCTAAACAACAGCAATTTGCCTCCTTTGAGCTGAATTGAGAGAGTGTGTGTGTGTGAGTGTGTATGTGTGAGTGTTGAGTGGGCAAGTGGGAAATCTCTCTCTTCTCACTCCGTCTGTGTGTTTCCTGTCTCGGCCAGGCTGGTTGTGTAAGCCGAGTGGTGCCCCATAATGTGTGTGTGTATCATCCCAAGAGTGTGTGTCGGGTCATTATAGAGGCGTTGTGTGTGTTTCCATCCCACTCACAACGTGACATAAATACAAACATAGACTACAACACCCAAAGGTAAAAACTTGCAAAAAAGGACACCAATTTGAAAAATAAACCACTTTTACCTCACTGCTTTGATTCTTCTATTGCAGCCTCCACCTCCTCACTTGAGACTCTCACTATTCTTCAACTTCCTTTGTCTTTGTTTATGACCAAGCTCTATTCTCTTTCTCCCGGTTGATTTCTTTACCTTCTCATTGCTTTCTTGAAGTTTATAGTGAAGAGAATCCTTGAACAATTGTAGCAAATAGTTTTTTAGCTTAAGAATGTCCCTTTCTCTTGCAAGGTTTTGTGTATAGACTAATAGCCCTTTTATGTCGTCTCCTAGAAATCTCAAATCAATGTGCTTCTATCCCTATGATCTCATTGCTTCAATGGTAGAAGGAGGAGTTTCACAAACCTTATTTCTTTTTTAAAGGGGGAAATATTCATTTCCTAGCTCAACATGGAGATGATAGATACCTCTCATAGTAGGATTCATCGCTACAATACCAATGTCAAAGCTTGAATATAGAGAAGAAGATGATGGGTTTGATATGGTGCATAGAAAGATGCAAGCAAAGGACAAAATGAGCAAGGGAAAAGTTTAAATTTGGACCAAAAGAGAAAACCGGTGCTTTGGGAGGGATAATTTCTCAAAAATGGACACATTGCCAATAGATTTGAAAGCGATACTTCATATGGGGCCCCACAAAGTGACATCCTATGAAAATCATAAAAACATGGATGTTTTTCCCTAATTTTTGGTTCTTAAATTTCTTCTCCACATTTTCAAAAATGAAAAGCATTTTCTCTCTCTATCATTTCTTATAGGGCAAAAATTTCACCTCAAATCTTCCCTAATGACTTGCAAGAGCATATTTTTGATGGCCACAAAAACCCAAGAAAGCAAAAGGGTATGAAGATAGACCTCTCTAGACCCACCCAATCCATCCACCTCATTTTGGCCAAAAGTTGGCATACTTCATTATTGGCAATGATCCACACCCAATGATTTTTCATTTGAGACACCATATGCAATTGCTCACATGCAATGAAGATAGACTCTTTAGAAAACAATGTGCAAGCATGGATAATTGTGGCATGTCAACTTGAGTCATTCCAAGGAGATCAGATAGTAGCAAGTCTATTATGTTTTCAAGTGCTTAATTCCTTGCTCACTCCTTACCAGGTCATAGAAATCATGTATATTATCTCCTTGTCTGTGCAAATAATTGAATGAATCCATTGTAAGTGCAACCATAAATCTTTTTCAAAGCCCTTGTACTACCTATAATGGTGTGCAAAATGCCAATATAACAGCAAAGAGCTCACATTCTTGCACTCCACTCTATTGGAGCAACGATTCTTCAAAACTTAAAGTTCTATTTCTCTGCAATTTGTGACAATCCTCTAGCATTGCAAGCTTCTTAAAAGTTGGATGGTGTGACTATAGTATGACACTTCTCACAAGCCTTGCAATGCTTGCAAATAGCTGATAGCTCAAATAAATATGGAAAATCCCAAGCAACTAGAACTATGGTGTACATCTAACAAGTGTAGCTACCCTCTAATTTGTATTTAGTTGGACGTATTTTCCCAAACCTATCCATCTAGAAAGTCCATATAGAAAGAATTAATTACTAGCATGTAGTTGATTTGTTAAAAACCATGAGGAAACCACCTAGTGAGTGTAGTTTTCTAATTTTGTCCTTGTTTAAGATAAAATCCAATCATTCCCCAAATCCTTGGAGGTCACTACATTATGCATAGGATGGGGAACTTGCAAAGGTAGAATGTCAAGGTTATCGTCATGCACATTTAGTCCATACATTTTCTAATGTGCATGGTCAAGGTCGCTTTCAATTTCCTCACTTAACTCCCATCCTACAACACAATCATTAGCTCAATCATGACCCTTGTATTTTTTTTTTTCTTTGTGGTGCTTATTGCGGACCATACTCCATTAATACAAGCTTTATACTTAATTAGATTGTATGAAATAATATGCCAATTAGCTAGCCTTGTATCTTGAGTAATAAAGTTCCATTGTCCCTTCTCATATACATAGGATATCCAGGATCATCAATTCATTTTGTGGTGGTATAAAACCTTTGTGAAAATCTGAACCCACATTTTTTGCCACTTATGCAAGTACGCTTGAGTTTCTCACATGAACCCTAAATGGTACAATGCATAATTATCACATATAACTCTAGATATAATTACTTATCACGACACTCTGCTCTCAAGTAGCGGCTAAATCCTCAAACTCGGAGCCTTTGCTAAGATTTTGTAAGCTGAGTTGAGAATGGTGATGGGCCGCCACTACCAAATCTCATCCAAGCATCCTCCCTCCTTGGGAATAAGGTATATGTAGCACTCACTCATGTTGTCATGCATGTTATCAATGTGTAAAATGTGTTGGTAGGCACTACATAAATCCAAACCAAGCAACTTATAGTACTCCAAGAGAAAGTTGGGAGTCAAACCATCCTCCCCTAGGGTAGCTACCTTGGGGGAGTGTCATGAGGGCCTCATGGAGCTCCTCTAGCTAGAGAGGAATCTCTAGTATTTTGACGCATCTCCTTAGTAACTAGGCAAGGCATCTGCACCCAAACCTTCTCTCTATACACACCCTAGCACTCTGACTATTTCTCAGTTGAAAGAAACTCATGGTAAAAGTAGCAACTACACACATATCCTCAGGCTCTGAAGCAACTAACCCATTAAGTCTCCTCAATTGGCTAAAACTGGTACACGCATGGTGAGTCCCCATAGTCTCGAAGAAATCCCCAGTAACTCTATCACTCACTCGGGTCCACTCAAATGCTTGTTGATGAAAGGAAAACTCATGACGCAGCTCCTCAATGGTGGCCAGCTCTTGTCAAGCCTGCTCCATCTCCTCCTCTAACCAAGGACTATGAGGGTGGTACTCTAGCATCTGTTGTGAGGAAGCAATGACACGTCTGAGATGCTTCTCCTCCTCCTTGGTTGTAGCCAAGCGAGCTGCAAACTCCTAGAGAAAGAAGTGATTAAGCTCAACAAATTTAGTGGCCACTCTACTAACAAGGGTTCTCTAAGTGCCTAAACTCTTTGTCCAAAATGCCTCCATCCTCTCTCTAGGATCTAGGTCTAGCAAAATCCACTTAGGGATGCACAGCATCACACTCCCACTCCTATGTCTGTCTGTCATAGTAAATATCACTCACACATGATTTGAAAAAGTAGTCCTTGCCAGAATGCAAATAGATCCTCCCATGACAGAGATGCGGTCACTGCCATAGAAGCGATCTATTTGAAATAGATTCACTCCTCCTACTCTGTAGTCAGAGCAAGAGAAAGATAAGTTGTTTGGGAGCCGCACAAATCCTGCATGCCGGCAAACATCTGAAATCCTCAAGGTCATACATAAGTACTCCCAAGCTTCCAACTTAGCCATGTGCACTATAGCATGGCTAACTCCAATCCTATCTGAGGGTTCCCCCAACATGTTAAAGTCTCCCCCAACACACCACTGCTCCGCATGTGGCAAAGACTCTACCATATGCGACCAAAACTTGGATCGTGTACTTGCCATATTGGGAACATAAATGTCTAGAAAGCCCATGAGGCAGCCATGAACCTGCATAGTAATCCATTGGGCCCTTACAGGACCAATGATAACTCTATCCACAATGGCCTACTGCCATGAGTCTGCAAAAATCAGACATACACCTCCCTGAAACCCCCAAGCCCGAAAGCAGTCGATCAAAAGGTCTCATAGCGACCATGTAAGTTCTGATCACAACAACGAATGCAGGTCTCACAAAGATGGTGCTCGTGAAGCATAAGAATATGAGTCATACTGCCCACAAGGCATCTCTGAAGGTCTTGATGCAAGTAGCCCCTTTGACGCTAAAATTTGCAGCAGCATAGCCAACCTGGCTATCTTCGAGGCCGGCTTGGATGGGGAGTAATCTGCATCCGAGTGACATCTAGATAGGTGCATTTGAAGTGATTGTCCCACCCAGATTCAAGCAGAGTGCATAGTCTGTAGTAGGACTACATCCTATGCCCAAGAATCCTCATGCACAAATACATAGCAAGGGGGGCTTTGAGTGTTGGCAAAAAAGTGAACCACAAATACATCCTACTGCATCCAATGGTGTCACATTGGACTTGGCAAGAGGCTATAGTGTCTATCACTCCCTTGTCCCCTATGTGATGTGAGAACTTTAGAGCCTGGGCGTGGAGCCAGTCAAGAACTATGTGCAAGATCCACTCAATGTGATCCCTGCCACACAATAGAAAGAAACACCTACCGCTGTATCCAAATTTTCCATGCCTCTGGCTGCTAAAAAGAGGATGTGAACTCAAAAGCAAGCTGCCTCAAGTTCGAGAGATGGGCCACCGAGGAATCGAGTGAAACTATAGTCAAAGAAATCCCACCATCGGCCAATTCCAAAATTGGTTAGTCCATAAGGCCCTGAGGCAAAAAGAGAGACATGTACCAGCAACGACGCTCTTGAGTAGGGTTGTCCCTCCCAAGACATTCATCTCATAAAGCAAAAGCACCACCAAGACAATGTTGAGTTGTGGATGAGTGTCTAGTCCCCTATGTGGGAGGAGGAGTGTGGGATGGTACTGAGGGCCCAACTGGAGAGAAGGAGGGAGCATGAGGTGGGGGTGGAGGAAGAGGAGGGGGGGAGGTGGAGCAGAGGAGTCAAAAGGTGGAGGGGGGGGAGGGGGTGGCAACAGTGAGGCTGAGGTGTGGGGTGGCTCCTCAGGGGACTCCTACTACAAAGGGTTAAAACGGTTCCCTATTGGAACCTGTTATGGCGTGGGCCATACACCATAAATACAAGGGCTATGAACCTTAGTCTAATGGTAAATGGAGGATTCCAAAAGGCAAGCATGATGGGTCATAAGGGGATATGAAAGGGTATGGGAAGTTTCCTATATAAGAGGGTACTCTTATCACTTGTAGCTAGCCCACAATCATTGAATAAAGCAAGTATGGATTGGGATGTATGGTTATTTCCTACTTCTTCTCCTGTAACGGTTCACATCTCTCTATCTCTCTCTCTCTCCATCTCTCTTTACTACTTCTTCCTCTCTATGCATGAACATAGACTTGTAGAGGGTGGGTCTTGCCCTCTACACTTGGCGACCCACATGATTCTTTCTTACTACCTACTATGAGGGTGATGAAGTTGGTCAAAGTTGTGACTGGGGTAAAGGGCGGCCCAGATCTGTTGTGACTTACCATACCTATCATGGAGGCAAAGGCGGTTGTGGCCCCTGCTGAGAAGAGTACATGCTAATAAGGGCGTTACTGATGAAGAAATGGGTGTTGCTTATGGAGGAGAGGAGGCAGACAGCTTGCAAAGTGATAGCAAATTTTGTTTACGGCTGAAGAAGGGAGTGCAGAAAGGGAGTAGCAAGATGCGATGATGTGCAATTGAACCATTGGGCAGTGCAACCATGAGGGAAGCTTTGGTCAATAATCAGAATAGCTCCATGCGGTTGTGGTTGTTGAACAGAAAGGAGACAGTTAATTGGTAAAGAAAGGGGCAATACATGTTGGTTGTGTAGTAGCCAATTTTGGGTGCGGTCCTTGGGCTGTGGAAGATGTGTTTTGCAGACGCGTTAAGCTCGGACAAGGCTGTTGTGTCGGAGTATCAAACTGATGGCAATGCATGCAAATAAAGCTTGAATTCCGAACACTAGGAAGTTTGAAGCAGCCCAACTACAAAGATTGATTCCATGCGGTTGCATGCTAATCTGCGAAGTTAGGACCGTCAACAATCCACGCCGGTTGTAGAGTTGAGGAAATGGTGCTAGGGCTCTAGTTCTTCTCTGCCAGAATGTAGGCGCGGTCAAAGTGCTGGTGCGGGGTAGTGCGGTGCTATTGCTGAATGATGGCGGTGCTATGTGCTCGGGTTGCTGACTATGGGACGGTAGTGTGCTGTCCAAAGTTTTCTTCCAAGTAGGAGAGAAGTGGAGTGTTGTCCATAGTTTTCTTCCAAGCAGCAGAGAAGTGGAGTGATGCCTTGTCATGTTCAAATTGTCGGGCACACTATTGCGGGCAAGGGGTGCGGTAGTTAATGTGCGGAATTGAATGGATTCAGGAAATATTTCTTGCAAAGTAATGCTATGTGGCATTAAGAAAGCAATGGATGCTCATGTGAGCAAGGATGGATGATATGCGGCATGAGAGCAAAGTGCGATGGGGATTCTGAGATTGTGGAAGTACTCCAAGTGCGAGCAACAATGCAGTGGGTAGGGAAATTCTTGCGCTTACTCTTCATTGTGCTAGAAGTCTTAACTTCCATGTTCCTCTTTTAATTGTACCAAGGGCGGTGATGTCCAAGAGATGAAGGTTGATGCGGCACAGGGACATATCTTCAAAGAGCGAATGGAGCGCCTAGGACCGGGCATTAAATTCATGAAGGGACGGCCAAAAGTTTTTGCGGTTATGCGGCAAAGAGGACCATGCGATGTTACGGTTGCCAGTGTGCTGCAAAAAAGTCATGATTTCCTTTCATGTTCATGTTGTTGGAAATGTTTCAATTGTTTCATACTTCTTGCACTTGAGGTCCTCTGCCTCGACTATGCCAAACAAAGATTTGTAAAACAAATTGTAAAAGAGCACTTGCACATAACCAAGGCACTTGACTTCTAATCAAGGGTCATTTGATGGGTTCAGGTCCTCCGTGCGTGCCAAGTATTATGGCATGGACCATACACCATAAATACAAGGGATATGAACCTTAGTCTAAGGGTAAAGGGAGAATTCCAAAAGGCAAGCACAAAGGGTCATAAAGGGATATGAAAGGGTATGGGAAGTTTCCTATATAAGAGGATACTCTTACCACTTGTAGCCAGCCCGCAATCATTGAATGAAGCAAGTATGGATTGGGATGTATGGTTGTCTCCTACTTCTTCTCTTGTAACGATTCACATCTCTCTATCCCTCTCTCTCTCTCTCTCTCTCCATCTCTCTTTACTTCTTCTTCCTCTCTGTGTATGAACATAGCCTTATAGAGGGCGGGTCTTGCCCTCTACAGAACCCAATGTTTGTTACCATATACATGTGGTAGTGATGTGTGTGAACACACTAGGACCACCGGGCATTTTTTCCCTCTTTAGGAGGTTTTTCCCCCCGAGCATTGTATATACGCCCATCACTCTAGGACTATCTATCTTTCCATTGCACACTAAGTAACACACTCTCTATTGTGTGCCTTGAGCTTCCTCAGTCTTCTCCAAGCTGTGTGAATTTCTCTGCAACCCTAATTCCAACAATTGGTATCAGAGCATGTTGCATCCTCCAGGGCTCAGTCGCCAGCAGCTCCAGCACACGCCTGCTCACTTTCTCTGATTTTTGTGAGCTTTGGCAAGCGTTCGCAGGTCAACAAAAATTTCAAGCAAGCTCGTAGAGCTTAGTCTACTCAAATTTATGATTCGGGCTCATTTCGACCTCCGTTTCCACTACAAGTAGTACTGCATAGGCTATTTCGTCATTTTGTGCAGAATTTCTAACAGTGTCGTTTTCTGCATAACAAGTGCTTTACAGTCTTCTACGATTTGTGCTATATAGCACGTGTTGTTCCCGCTTTGCTACTCCTCTTTTCGAGCAGTTTTCACATCAGGTGTAACATTTACCATGGCTGACAACAACACAGATGTGTTCAAGATGCTTGCTGCTAAGGACAGGTTGGATGGGGACAATTACCCTATGTGGGCTTACATGATGCAACATGTTCTTGTGTCAAAGGGCGTCTGGAATATTGTGCAGGGCATTGATGTACGTCCTAGTTCTGAAGATGCAGGCGATGTTGAGGATGTTGCAAGTCATGCTGCAAGGATTGTTGTTATTAGAGTTGTTTTGACTACGGCAGAACAAGCTCGTTGGGATTATAAAGGATGCATAGGCTCATGCATTGATGTGTTGTCTATGAAGCGTACCATTGTTCCTCACATTCGTTCAGCAAAATCTGCAAAACAGGCTTGGGATATTCTAGCAAGTCTTTATGCAAGCCGCAATGAGGCTAAAATTGCTTTGCTGCGTAAAGAGCTGGAAGCGAAGATTATGCATGAGGAAGATGATATGGAAACTTTCCTTGCTGGTGTCAAGGATATCAATGAGCAATTTATTTCTATAAGTGAAGTCATTTCAGACAGTCCCTTGTGCAGACTATTCTTGATGCCTTACCAGATTCATACCAAACTTTTGCTAGTACTTGGAGACTAATGACTTAAAGAAATCCTGAAGTTGTCAAGTTTGATGCATTATGCACATTGCTATTGCAAGAGCCACTTTCCAAAAAAACAAGACTAGGTAGCGTGCAGTTGAACAAGCTTTTATTGCTTCTCAAACAAAGGGTGGTAACAGCAATGGAGCCACTTCTTATGGTTCTGCTGCAAGTGGCAAAACTTTTGTTCCTAATGCTTCTGTTGGCAGCAATTCGTTTGGAAATTTTGGTGATTACGGCAAAAGAAAGATGCGTTGCCATTATTGTAGAGCTAATGATCATTTGATCAAGCAGTGTCCTAAGTTGAAGGCCAAAGAGGCTAAGAAGAAAGAGGGTCGTTCCACTGCAAATGCTGGTTCCACTACAAATGCAGCCATTGTTGAGTCTTTTGTAAAAGGAGACTGTGATACTGATGTTGATGCAGAATGGGCTTTTAGTGCAGAATGGGCTTTTAGTGCAGAATGGGCTTACAATCCTGTTGTCCATGATGCATGCTTGTCAGTTGTTGCAGATTCACAAGTATGGTATTTCGATAGCGGTGCTACAAAGCACATTACCACACATCGTGAATTGTTCACCTCTCTTGAGTTTGTCCCTCATGGGAATTCAGTCACTTGTGCAAACAATGCCTCTTATCCGGTTCAGGGGGTTGGAAAGATTGTGCTTACTGCTGCAAATGGCAATTCTTTCACACTTGTTGATGCACTTTATGTACCTGGGATTAAGAAGAATCTTTTGTCTCTATCCGCACTTGCTTGACTTGGACTTGTAGTCAAATTTGTGGATGACAGATGTACAGTTCATGATCTCAGTTTTGGTGATGAAATTGTTGCATCTAGCCTCTTGTGTCGTGGGCTGTATAAGCTCACTTTGTATGACAAGTGTTGACAAAATTTTGCAAATGCAGTTACAGATTCAAGGGCTATTTTAGATACAAAAGTTTGGCATGCAAGTTTTGGGCATCTGAATTTTGCCAGTTTGCTACGTTTGCAGAATTTTGATATGGTTGCTTCTTTGCCGCCTCTTGAAGCACCTATCAAACATGTTTGTGAAGGCTGTATTTTGGGTAAAATGCAGCATTCTAAGTTTCCAAAGGATGGTTCAGTTAGGGCCACATGCAGGTTGCAGCTTGTGCATAGTGATGTTTGTGGGCCCATGCAAATTTTGTTCTTGGGCAATTACCTGTACTTCGTGACTTTCATTGATGATTACTCCAGGCATGCATGGGTATTTCAGCTTAAAGCGAAGTCCAAATTTTTTCTGTGCTTCAAACAATTTCTGGCTATGGCTGAAAATGTATCAAAATGTACTATGGGCACCCTCTGTTCCGATCAAGGGGGGGAGTATATTTCTGGCTAGTCGTGGGATAAAACACCAATATACGGTGCCATATACACCTCAGCAAAATGGTGTTGCTGAGAGGTCTCTTATGGAAATGGCAAAATGTATGGTCGAGAGTCAAGCTTTACCACATTCATTTTGGCCCGAGGCTGTCATGTGTGCCACTTCTGTACTCAACAGGTGTCCTATGAAAGCGTTGCATTCTATGAA
The DNA here is from genome assembly GCF_014529385.1 of Adiantum capillus-veneris. NCBI lineage: Eukaryota > Viridiplantae > Streptophyta > Polypodiopsida > Polypodiales > Pteridaceae > Adiantum > Adiantum capillus-veneris. Next base: position 44,477,540 of record NC_140949.1, on the reverse strand, counting down.
TCCATATGAAGCATGGAATGATAGAAAGCCATCTATTGAATACATGCGTGTTTTTGGATGTCTGGCTTATGGTTTAGTGCCACAAGTGCAGCACAGAAAATTGGATGATAAGGCTATCAAATCTATTTTTGTTGGTTATAGTGCTGAAAGCAAAGGTTTATAGGTTGTATAATCCACAAACAAAGCGTATTTTGGTTTCACTGGATGTAGTGTTTGTGGAAGATTCTGTTTAGCCCTTGCTGTCATGTACTAGAGACAATAATGTAAGCTCACAGGACATTTATAACACTTTGTTGCCTCTTTCAGTGGTGGAAGTTCAAATGTCAATTCCAATGAGGCAAATGTACTGCCTATTGGGGTTTCCAAAACTGTTATAGATCAGCCTATTACTGATGTAGATGTACATGATGTACTTGATGAGGAAAGGCCTGAAAATGAGCACGGTAGAGGTATGCCAAAATGGTTGGTCTACTCTTTGTGTGACAGTAAATTGGATGCACCTTTGTCTATCGTACTTGTTCAGGCTCTCGCCATGCATCTTATGCATCAGATTTTTATGCTTTGGCTGTGTCTAGCTTACATGATGTTGAGGAACCTCTGTCTTTTGATGAAGCACAAAATTCAAAAAATTGGATGGCTACCATGCAATCAGAATATGATGCACTTATAGAATATGACACATGGACTTTATGTGATTTTCCTCCTGGAAAAAAGGCCATTGGTACAAAGTGGGTTTACAAGTTGAAATGCAAGCCGGATGGTGAGATCGATCGCCATAAGGCTTGACTTGTTGCAAAGGGTTATGCATAGCAAAAAGGCATAGATTATGAAGAGACTTTTGCTCCCACTTGTCGTATGACTACTATGCATTTTCTATGTGCATTGGCAGCTCATTTCGGTTGGGATGTACATCCATCATACATGGTTATTGCTTTCTTGAATGGTGACATATTTGAGGAAGTTTATGTAACACAGCCTCGCGGTTTTGTCAAGAAAGGACAAGAGGACAAAGTTTGCAAATGTAACAAGGCTTTGTATGGGTTGAAGCAATCTCCTTGTGCTTGGTATGAGAAAGCTGACACTCATTTGGTCAAACAAGGCTTTCATAACAGTCCAACAGAAAGCACATTGTATGTAAAGCGTGAGGGTGATGTACTTCTCATCGTGGTTCTTTATGTAGATGATTTGTTGATCACTAGACCAAATGAGAGACATATTGCTAAATTTAAGGCTGATGTGAATGCTATTTTCAAGATGAAAGATTTGGGGTTGTTGCATCATTACTTGGGTATACAGTTTAAGCAGTGTGATGGTGGTATTGCCTTGTGTCAGAAAAGTTACATAGAGAAATTGCTATGTAAGTTTGGACTTGAGGATTGCAAACCTATTGCCACTCCAATGGAAACAGGTTTGAAATTGAGTCTACATGATTCTGGTGATCCTGCAGATGTCACTCTTTATCAAACTGTTGTTGGATGCATCATTTATGTATGCAACACGAGGCCAGATATTCAGTTTGCAGTCTCACAGGTCAGCAGATTTATGCATAGCCTAGGGTCTAAGCATTGGCAGGCTGTCAAGAGGGTTTTTTGCTACCTTAGGGGCACTTTACATCTTGTCTTGTAAAGAGGATTTTTCGCTACCTTAGGGACACTTTACTCTCTCCTCAAGTCGGGGAAGCAGACCAAAATGGGCAGATCTGCTTCCTCGACAAGAACATCTGAAGCTAGATCAAAACCATGGTGCAACCTCCAAAAATGAGCCTTGAGGGCATGGATGTCCAATGGGCTCATCAAGACAACCGTGGTATTTATCTCGAGAGTCTCAAACTTAATTTGACAGTATCCCCGTCCAAGAAGCTATATGTCAATTATCTTTCCCACCTCTGCTAGTAGCAGATAGGCCCATGCACCTCGCCTCTGCTAGGTCGACTACTACCAATAGTCTTGTAGATGACAGAGGTGGCGTTAAGGTGTTCCACCTCTGTTATAAGTCTCGCTTGCTCTGTTGGCAATAGAGCAAGCTGAATGGTGGGATTGGTGGGTCAAGCAAGGGGGCTTCATCTAAGTCTCTATGAGGCAGAGCACAAGCTTCCATCTATGTCTGCTATTGCAAGTGAGGGTGAGAAGTGTTCCTATTGGGGTGAAACTCGTTGATAAAATCGAGGAGCCACTAACAAAACCCGACCAAATAGAGAAGAGGTGGAAGTGAATGTGAGTGGAGACGGCACGAGAGGGGGGGGCACCGAATGAGGAGGCTGAGGTAGGTGGGAGGCAATGCAAGCGAAGAGGCAGCGAGAAAGATGGACAGGCAAGGGGTATTACAAGGTAACACGAGGTTGGGGTTGGGTGAAGGCAGTGCAAGGGGGGCAGGCTAGGGCAGCGCTAGCGAGGGGGGTAGTAGGACGGGAGGGGGGGAGGAGGGATGCACACTTTGTGGGAGCAAGAGCAATAAGCATCACGTTTGCACTAGAAGTGAAGCTCTTATATGTTATCTATGTTCAAATTTACTCACATGCAATCTCAAAGATTTGGGCTCCATGGATTGGACTACAAGTATTCGTGTAGTGTCTATGCCAGAGTCGATGAAACTAGCAATAGTTGTTTGGCTTAGCGCACACTTTTAAAGATATCACAAATATGTGGGGCTCAATCCTCTATTTGAAGCCAGTAGATGCTACTTTTCATAGTAATTGGAAATGTGTTATGGGACAATATACCAACTGTGTTGTCAAGAAGTTGCACACTTGTTTCTTAGACATGATAAAGCCAGAATTTTTTTTTGTGTAAATGTATTTTTATATGTGGAAACAACATATAAGAAGGGTAATAAGAAATAGAGACAGCATCTATTGTGACCAATGAAATGCAGTGCGCTCACAGCTAATTCAAGTCTTGAAGTCCAAGATGGTGAGTGCGTGAAGAGAGTGTGGGAAGAAGAAGACACGCGTCATTCATGCGGTGGAGGGCACGATGAGAAGAATACTCATCCACTCCTTATTGTTCTACTTAACCCAAAAATTGAATTATGTTAGTGATGTGTTAGTGGGTGTTTGACCCAGTTTGTTGGCCTAAAACCCCAACAATCTCCCACCTGAAGGCCAACGTGGCCCGAGTGGTCTTTGTAGGTACAAATGTGTATAGTTGTGAAGCATTCTTGTGGCTTCACCCCACGCCCATCATTTCAATGCAATGTGCAAACGACTCTTAGGCTAAGCTCTTTGTACGAGTATCTGTGTTTTCACTTCTATGGATTTTGACAAGCTCGATGGGTTTGCTAGCAAATATATCTCGTATCACATGATAACTGACATCTATGTGTGTTGACTTTGAGTGAAACATGGGGTTATTAGCTAATGCTATAGCACTCTGACTATCACAATGCAACACTGGAGGATGAATGCCAAGACCTCCCACTAGACAAGCTAACCATAGAGCTTCCTTGCTAGCACTAGAAACTGCAACGTACTTTGCCTCTGTGGTGAAAGATAAAGTGCAATCCTAGAGACATGACCTCCACAAAATAACTGCTCCATCAAACAAGAATACATAGCTAGGTGTGGATTTTTTACTATCCACACAGCTCACATAATTTGCATCCATGTAACCCACTATGCATGCATCGTTATTCCCAACAATAAGCACTTACTCATTGTACCCTTAAGGTATCTCAAAATGTGCTTCACTACTTCCCATTTCTTTTTGCCAAGATTTTCCATAAATTTAATAATCATTCCCATTGCAAATGCAATGTCTAGTCTAGTGGCTATCATGGCATACATAAGACTACCCACTCTTGAAGAGTATGGCACCTTTTCCATTTTTGCTTTCTCACTTATCAGATTTGGGAGCATCATCATTGTTAAGTTTTGCATATGCCTGCATTGGGGTACTCAATGAAGTCTTCCCCCCTTGTATATTAAATCGTTGCAAGACTTTTTGGATAGACATCTCCTTAGATAACTCCAATATTCCACGCTTTGTGTCTCTCTTGATACACATACTAAGGAAGTGATTTACATCTCCCAAATCCTTCATAGAAAATTGTGTGCTAAGATCTCGTCAGATTCCATGGCTTTCTTCTGCTTGAATCCCTTAGCAAGCAATCTAGCCTTATACTTAGGCTTGGGATCTTTTGCCATGTATTTCTTCTTATACACCCATTTGCAAGACAAGGCTTGTTTGCCCTTTGGAAATTTTGTTATTTCCCATGTCTCATTTGCCACAATCAAATTGTATTTTGATTGCATAGCCTGCTCCCACTTCATGCTATCTTCCATCTAAATAGCCTCTTGGTAGTAGGTTGGCTCTCCTCCAATCAGTGACTAATAGATAGTCTAGCCCTGGACACTCAGTTGCATGACTCTTGCACATCTCCTCACTACCTTTGACTATTGGAATCCGCTCTCTCTAGAGCACTACTAATGGTTGGAACATCACCAATAGACTGATTTGTCAATCTAATCTCAATTGAGGCTACATCTTCAAATCTAACTTTCCACGTCTTTGATAAGTTTCTAGTGCATCTTTGGTACATTGAAAATAGCGAGCAAGCTCCAAATTACTCGTTGAGATTTTGGATGCTAGAGACGGTATCCCATTTGTCCATCACCACCATAATCAATAAAAATGCATTTGTGGGTCTAGCCTTCTCCATAGATCTTTAAGCACATGTGAGAAAATACGCGAAGTATTTCATAGTTTGGCTTCTTGCCAATCCACATATCCTCTACAATCTTGTAATTCAATGGCATACTAGGCAATATGTTGATAATGTAAACTATTGTAAGAACATCCTCTCCTTAAAACTCTGTGGGTAAGTTTTCCATACATAGCGTTGTTGTGACTCTCTCCTTTATGGTTCTGTTCATACACTCTACTACACCATTCTGAGCACGTGTGTATGGTGTAGTGTACCTCATTTGCTATAGAAATCCTTGAACTTTGTGGAGATATATTCTCCTCCATTGTCAATGCGCACAATCTTTAGCTTCTTGCTTGACCGGTTCTCAACCAACGCGACGAATTTCGAGAAAGTAGCAAAGACCTTGTTTTCCTCTTCAAGATGTAGACCAGACCTACCTAGTAGAGTCATCTATGAACATTAGGAAATATAGTGTCCTCCTAGATATTTATCCGTCATAGGCCCACATAGGTCAATATGTACCAAGTCTAGAGGATTGCCGGTTGCGTAACTTTGTATTCAATGGCAAAGAAGTAAACCTAGTTTTCTTGCCATATATACAATGCTCACACAAACTAAAAAATCAAAATAATTTAACACAAGTAGCCCAAACGTTGAAGTTGTTTCGTTCCTTTCTAACTCATATGACCAAGCCGACTGCAACTCAACACCATAGATGGAATTCTCTTTCACTAAAAGAGACATACAAATAATACCATGAGCTACACTTTTGGCCTTTTGAGATAACCAAGTTCCCTTTGCAAATCATCTTTTGGTTAACCAAGACTTTTATAACAATCTAACTAAAAGAACTTTGTATGTCAAACGTGAGAGTGATGTATATCTCAGCGTTGTTTTGTCTGTAGATGATTGCTAATTACTGGTTCAAATGAGATGCACATAGCTGAATTCAAGCTGAATTGAATGCCTACTTTCAAGATGAAAGACTTAGGATCTTTACATCATTACTTGGGCATATAGTTTAAGCAGTGTGATGGAGGTATTTCTTTCTATCAAGGAAGCTACATAGAGACATTACTATGTAAGTTTGAACTTGAGGATTACAAACCTATTGCTACTCCAATGAAAACAGGTTTGAAATTGATGTCTTCATGATGCTAGAGATCTTGCAGATGTCACCTTTTATTATGTTGGAGGCCTTATTTATGTATGTAATATGATGCTAAATATTCAGTTGTAGTCTCACAGGTCATCAGATTTATGCATGGCCCAAGGTCTAAGCATTGGCATGTTGTTATTAGAAGGATCTTCCGCTACTTGAGTGGCACTTTATATCTTGGATTGTTTGTCAAGGAGAGACTCTCAATAGGAGAGATCAACTTTGCTTATGTGACGACATAAAACAACCTTGCAGAACTATTCACAAAGACATTGAAGCTTTCCGCAAAGCTTTGGGCTTGCTTCCTTTGTTCCTTAATTGGAATCCACTTTTTCATGCTTGTACAAAGCACATCAAGGTGCATTATCACTATGTCAACGAGAGACCCTCAACAAGAGAGATCAACTTTGCTTATGTGCCAACACAAAACAACCTTGCAGATCTATTCACAAAGATATTGAAGCTTTTCGCGAACATTGGGCTTGCTTCCTTTGTGGATTAATCATGTCCTTAGGGAATGGCACTTCTTTATACACTATGTGTTAGTTCTCATTCATTGCATCACTCCCCGAGGGGATTTTTTACTATATATGTGGTAGTGACGTGTGTAAAGACACTTAGAACCACCGGAGCACTTTTTCCCTGACTAGGGAGGTTTTTTCCCCATGCATTGTATATATGTCCATCACTCTAGGACTAGCTGATCTTTCTATTTACACACCAAGCAGTACACTCTCTATTGTGTGCCTTGAACATCTTTATTTTCTCCAAGTTGTATGTGCGTCTTTGCAACCCTAATTCCAACACATTTTGCATCTGATGGATCAAGATCTGCGAATAAACCTCAAGGTGGTCCCTACACCCAATTGAGATTGAGTTGATAAAGAAGCCAACACATAATTTCTTTTAGCACTATTGAGTTCTTTTATGTGAACTTTGTGTGTGACCTATACTTGGCAAGAAAAATTAGAATTTTTGGTTGAGATTACAAAAATCTCTACAACAATTCAGACACTTGTTTTGCTTATAATTTGTCTTTGTTGGGTATTTTTGGCCCAACCACATTTGACATATGTACCGACCAAGGTAGTGCCAAGCACGACATCTTTTTTCAATAGCCTCTGACTAACAAAATAATTGTGAATTTTTGTGCCCATATCAGCATCTTCCGTAGAGCCACATGCCTTCGAGATGCATGCATAGGTGATTGCATCTAGAGAGAGGCCTTCGCTTCGCATCTACTGAAAAATAGACTAGAGCTTTCTAGCCCTGTCTCACTGTGGGGCAAATCTTGCAATCAATTCATTCCAAGAGTCCACACTCCGGACCGGAAGCTCCTCGAGCACTTGCGTAGAGCCACATGCCTTCAAGATGTAAGCATAGCCTTCAAGACCAAAGTATAGGTGACTAAATTTGGAGAGATAACACCTGCTTTGCGACCGCTGAAAATAGTCTACAACTTTATGGCCCTGCTACATTCCTGAGAGAGTGCTGTTTTGAAGTGTGTTGCTAACCAATGCTCTCGGACCAAAAGCATGGCAAGTGTCCTCAAACATGGCATGCATGTTGCAATCCCACTGTGGCACAATACAAATCCAAAGCACGTAGACAATGAGATCTTCTCACACTAAATAGGGATGAGAATGTGCAAGCATGTTAGATCATCCTAATTAAATTGCACGAAATTGAACATGTAAGCAAAAAAAAATCCTAGTAGAGCATTGCTAATTATGGTTTGTTTTCAAGTGGAGCAATGTTAATTATAACTATAAAGTTGAAAGCAAACCAAAAGTTAACTAGATGCCCATACTAGTGGAAGAAGGAATAAAAGTGATGAGAAAAATAATATTGACCTTCACAAACTTGTTGAAATCATTAGTCATAATTGACCATCCGGTGTCTAGAAAGCATTCTTACATGTGTATGCAGTGCGGCTTTCGACTTTCCAAAACCATTTACACAATTCAATTCCCATGGGTTCTCAACCCAAGGATCCAAGGGAAGAAAATGAAAGCATAACTGACCCATGATTTGGTTTGGGAATGCTTACTACTAGCAAATTGTAATTTACTGGGACGCTTTAAAAGAAAACCATCGTAATGAGCGTCGCCCTCCAAGGCCATCGCCGGAGAATCGCTGCGCATGCCAAGGCAACCCTTGAGCTGCATATCCGAGAGCGAGATGTGTGTGAGAGAGAGAGAGAGAGAGAGAGAGAGAAGGGCCTGCCCTGCCCTCATCTTGCTCATACTCAACCCAAGACAGCCCTCCTGCAGACTGTCCGGAGAGAGAGAGAGAGAGAGAGAGAGAGGGGGGCTGCCTTCATACTCGCCTCGACATGAGATGTGAGAGAGAGAGAGAGAGCGCCAGTAGCACTCCCTACGCATGAGAGAAAGAGGGGTTTCTCAATATAGTCGGTGAGAAAAGGCCAGACTCCAGCCCTTTCCTTTGCTGCTCATGAGAGAATGGGAGAGACAGAGAGAGAGAGAGAGAGAGAGAGAGAAAGATAGATATATATATATATATGGGGCATGGCAGGCCGCACGTGTGTGAGGGAGAATCCAATTTCCAAAATCTCTTCTTGATTCCTCACCCTTCCTTGGAATGGTCATTTTTCCATTTTCTACAATTGAGTACCCCCTACTATTGTAGCCCTTCAACTCAAAACTTTTGGATCTCAATTGACTTTTTCATTTAGCTAAATGTGCTTTCAAATTGAGTAGTGAGAGTGGAATGTTGGCCACTTGGTATCAGAACAGGATGAAGAGAGGCAGTTGGTCTGCAATACACCTCCAAACACGATTGAACCAGCATGTGAGAGAGAAGAAGAAGACGAGAATTGTTACTTGGTATCAGAACAGGATGAAGAGAGGCAGTTGGTCTGCAATAGACCTTCAGAACACAATTGAACCAGCGTGTGTGTGTGTGTGTGTGTGTGTGTGTGAGAGAGAGAGAGAGAGAGAGAGAGAGAGAGACCCAGCTACAAAGGAAAGAGCCGTGACAAGAATCAGCTATCGACGCAAATCTGATATCTAATACATATTAATGGCTCTTATTTTCATTTCTTCATGCTTGAGCCATCAATGTGATGTACATGTGCACAAAAACCTCATATCGCCATAAGGGATACTTTTGCACAGAAGATCATCGTAGTATCATCCACTAGTAGAGTTGACTGCTGTAGGTACCACTACCTTTCCTCAGCATACTCCAAGCCTTGGACAATGCAAGGTGCCACTTTCTTTCCTCAGCAAGATACATGTCTTGGAGCCAAGCCTCTTTAAGTCCCTAACCGCTTTGGGTTCTCAAACTAGCATTCCATGAGCACTGAGAACAGCTGCAGCAAGCTTGAACAAAACTTAGTAGCGAGAAACCTTTCATTTCTTCTGTTCGACCCCTCTTCAATGTAAACCGATTGTAAACTTGGAATCCTTAGCCTAAGCTGGAACTTTGCTAGCTTGCTTTGGAATCCTTAGCACTCTGCTAGCTTCCCTAGAAGTAAACTAGTCACAGAGTGGGGATCAAAACTACTCAAAAATTTAGTGAAGGGGAGATGGGATGCCTTGGCAAGCAAAATGAGTCGAAACCTTGCCGGTCCCAATATGAGGGTAGTGAGTGTCTACTCAAGAGAGCATATTGTAAGCACTCACTTTCGCCTAGACGGAAACTGGTTTTGATTCAACATAGCAGAGAAGAAAATCTGATTAGCTCCTTGTCCTCAGTATAGTGATGGTGCCCTTCCCTTCGGTTTGGATCTTTGTAAGACCAAGCACAGATTTGCCCGATAAAGGGGAAGTAAAAGATTTGAAAGAGCCTTTGGCTACAGAGCTTGCTGCCAAGGGAGCCATCTTTATTCTTTGATTGATGTCTTGCAATGTCACATCTCCCTGTATCCCGCTTGGTTTGACTAGCGTAAAGGGGTAAGCCAGCACTGGCTTTGTACTTCCATTTGCAAGCATGCTTTGAGTGGCCTTGACATGTGTACGCCTCTTGATCTGCACCTTGTCTGATCGAAGCATGTCCAAATCGAGCATTTGTTAAAGAACAATCTCAACCTTATATACAATGAGAGGACAGGAACGTGAACACACCATGGATGCCTTTGACTGGATGTGACAAGGGGCTGGCCACCTGGAGAGGTGCAGCCTTGGGTAATCGCCGACTTCTTGAAGAGGAACCTACACACAAACGTTAACCATCAAACCAAAATTTTCAAGTCCAGCATCCATACAATGGAGAGAAGTATTCCATGACTCTACCCACAATTACTCTTGACAAACATATCGGGTCCTTGGAAATAGAGGCTAAAGCAACAGTATGTCTCAAGTTCCAAGAAGTAAGAACTTCTAGTTGTGATATCGTAAGAGGGAAGACCTTCTAGTTGTGATATCATGAACAAAGGATACCCTTCATTGCAAAGAAAACAGCTAATTACTCCAAAATATAACACTAGATCGCAGTGCAACCACACACCCTCCTGCGTCAAGCAAGAACCCAACTTTATGCCTCTATCAAGGGGGTCATCAATAAAGCTTCAGGTTTCGAGTTTGGAAGACTGAGTTGCCTCTTAGCACATGGTTACCAAACACAGTCAAGCCCACAATAGTTACACAATGTGCAATATTAATGACAAGCTCAGAAGCAAAATCTAATACCTGATGGTTTTGGCATGGAAGGTTTTGACTCTGCAGGATTGCTGAAATACAAATGTCGATGTTTATTTGTTTAGGTTCTCGAAAATTTGCAAACAGCATCTACCAATGCAAAGACAGCAAACGTCTACTTACATGTGCACTTCAATGGGACGAGGAGCAGGTATTTCCACCACATCGCTTGTATCACTGTCGCTAAGGCATCCTACCATCCAGCTTTCTGCTGATTGGTGCACAGCATCATCAACTGAACTGTGTGACTCTTCTGAGACCAAATACCAATTGAGCTTCTCAATGTAAGAAAAATCAACAATGGACTAAACACACTAGAAGAGGGCAAACATATGCACACTGCACATGCCTACAACAAATTGCAGATGCATTCAAACAAAGCAAATTCTCTCTCATAGAAACAAACTTGTGGGATTTTCTCCTTATTAAGCATTGTTACAAAAGACGTGTGTACATGCTGGAGATGGCAGGTAGGCACTAACCAGCAGCAATGTACCACACAGAATTTGATGATGAGGGATCATCCGGTTGCAAATTTTCCAGAGTGCCATAATGTTGATTGTCATTCTGATTTCAAATTCGTGTAAACAACAAAATTAGGAAAGGCTAGTGTTATATTTTGTAGCTCTCTACTAACACTACAAAAGCGTGCAAGAAACAAGGTTCCACCCCTACCTCAAAGGATACCGATTCACATGGAGTTGAGTAGACCAGATCATCTTTATCACCAAGGTATGAAATACACCTCCTCTTAGATGGAGGAGGGCTGCAATCAGGCACCACATCCCAACTGTCGCTGTGCTCAGAAGATTCTAATGCAAAAAAAATAAACAATCAAATTGCATACAATTTTGTATGTATGGGCTTAAGATGACCTATATGGAAAGAAGCGAGCAGCCAATTGAGTAGTCCTTTTATCTCAGTGAGGAAAGCATGATGTCTATCTATAATTGCTAATAAAGCCTCTGTACTATTAGAAAAAGCTTTGCTTGAAGATGCATAGAACAACAAAGTGATGCTACTGATTAGACAGACAGAAAATCATTACAACTGACATAGAACTTAAGTCTGCACTTTTTCTTTAAGTATTATCATCTACGATGAGCGAATGAAAAGTACCTGTCTTTTCGAGTGAAAAAGAAGGAGAGACGGAGTATTCAGCATGAGGTGTTGGAAACAAGCTCCTCACTACACCCTCATTTGCCGTGAAATCATCCCAAAGAGATCTTGAAGTGCCTGCATCAGAGAAACTTCTGTTAAAACTTCTTCGCATCAAAAGACCTTGCACAGCTCAAGCCTTTCACTCTTTATAACCCCCATTTCATATTGTACAGAAAAAAATATGTTCCTGCCACAATGTTGATCATGCCTCATCCACATGCATGCTCACCACAAGCCCATTACAAAAGATACATGCTATGACCGTCTCTCAAAAACAATCAGCGTTGATCATCACCATTGTCCTACATATGCCATCAATCACTATCAAATCATGATCAACATCAAGCATCTGATCATTACCATTACCATTGTGATAACTATGAATGATGAGCAATGAATAACATCAGTATTCCAAATTCAATATTCTCCCTATCTTCAAAAAAGTCATTCCTAATAACCCATGTGATCTTATTATGATCAGTGACTATCATCGGCAGCAAGCCCATGCCCAAAACTGGCAGCTTTAATTCCAGAATACCAAACTCCTCTTCCATTTGTTTAAGAGTGAGCGAAGCAATCAAGCACCTGTAGTGAGCAGGCCAATGGGTGTGTTTCATTGATACAGACACTCATTTAAGCCCAAGTGCAAACCACTATCATCAAGGGAATAGCCCTCAGTATTAATCATCTGATTATCATCCACTAAAATAGCGTTTCTTAAAGCTTCATAAGAAATCCAATTGCAATTTCCCTTCAGAAGCAGATAACATGCGCATACCCATCCCGAGTTGTGAATATAATCTCTAATAAGAGAATGTGAAAGCTATATACATGGAGCTAAATGCCATCATATACTTCGAGTCGCAGCACCGATATCTCTCTCCACTTTCCAACGATTCATTCAAAGAGAAGGTGAGTGAACGTGGGAGTACCATGGAGAGAAATGCGAGTGTGTGTATATGTAAACGCACATGAGTACAAACAAAGAAAATGGATGACTTACCCAAAGGCGAGTCCATATCAAGTCGAAAGTCTTCATCCAACCATGCCCAAGTCTCCTTAAGGGTTTCTTCTTCCATGTCTGAGATATGCGTTCGAAAAGATTTTGTTTGTAAACTTAATGCAAAACCCTCATGGAACTGCAAGCGAGGAAACCTTTCGTGCTGCGAGGGCGACGCACTCACAAGCAAGATGGGCAGTTCTTGAGAAACTGATGCAAGAAGGCACCAGAAGCTAGCTTTGTGAAGGTGAATGTGGGTGGGACTCGGGATGATAGAAGAAACGAGCGTGCAAAGAGGCTGCGATTTTGGCAGAGTGAGAAGTGTGTACACTGGAGGTGCGAAAAGGAGAGGCTCTCTACACAGGCAGGAAGGTACGAGGGGAGGCGTCGTTAAATGTGTGTGAGGTTGGAGCTGAAGTGGGTCTTGACGCTTTGCTCGAGTTCACAGGAATATGCACTGAGCGAGAGAGTGGTCATGCTCGCTTTCACAAGAAAATACAAGCTGGAGGTCACGGGAACTTGTAGGCTGTAGCATGAGAGATAGAAAGAGAGGAGTGTGGGTGTGCCCGGTGGCCCGTGGGGTGTGTAGTGTTGTGAGAGAGGGCGAGAGAAAATCTTCTTGAATTACGACCGGAGATTTTTGGCGACCCAAACTATGGCCGCCGAACCCGTACTATCATGCCATCCTTCAAAGCCCCAAGACAATTGGAAGGTTTGCTCTCGACTTACAATAGCCCAGGTAAAGTGAAAACAGACTTGGTTGGCCTTCCTCAGGTGTTCACATGGTTGAGGTGGTTGAGGAGGGCATCAATAATAGTGCCACAGCACATTGCCACATTGGTGGTATGTGTGGCCGATTTTGAACAATTAGCTGGAATGAGGAATCTGGAGAGGATGCCTTCTAGGTGGCAACGAAGGAAGCACGAAAGAAGAGGCTCTCCAACGCTCTCTCTCTCTCTAGAACCCCAACGGGCGGCTATCGCTTTCTCTCTCTGCGTCTCGAGCTTTTTGGATTGTTCTATTTCTGACTAGTATGGCGGCGTGTGGCTATTTGCGGACCTTCCTCTCTATAAAAGAGACTGCAGGGAGCACAACAGAGAGAACTGAGGGAGGATTGGCTGAGGTGTGTCGTCAATTGGGGGAGGGTGGAGTAGGCACTGCTCTCGCTCTGGGGGGGAGGTGGCATAGGCGAGCATTGGTGGCTGCAGGTGCTGAGCGTCAGCGCGAGGAGGACATGTGAGCACGTGTCATGGCTAGAGCGTCACACACTTGGAAGCGATATAGCCTCATTCGCGTGAGCTCTCTCTCTCTCTCTCTCTCTCTCTCTCTCTCTCTCTCTCTCTCTCTCTCTCTCTCTCTCTCTCTCTCTCTCTCTCTCTCTCTCTCTCTCCCATGTGCCTACCGACTGAGCTGAGGCTGCAGGACGTGAAGGCTGCGAGTCTACAAGTGCCTGCTGTGAGCGCAGTGTTGCACATGCAGGTTGCCAAGCAGGGGCACTCTTGTGAGGCAGAATGCACGTAACAGGGGTGGGGAAGAGAGAATCTCGGCAAGGAATCTTAGAAAGTATTGGGTTTTCTTTAAGTGTGTGCCAGTAGTGAGTATGTATGGTGGTATTATAAACAATGCATTAAAATTCTCTAAGTTTCAAGAAAACATAGCGGTCCTATCTCCTACGCCACCTTCTCCTTCTCTAATTTATGTAGCCTAATGCATGCAACATTTGTCACGCAGAAAATGCGATTTTGCTTTTGTCTACTCCTAACTAGGCCTCTAAGGCTTTCTTCAAGTAGTAGTGAGACTGCACTTAGTGCAATCGCAAAATAGAGGTTGCGGCCAAGGAGTACCAAGAGTAGCAGGGAAGTTTTATTTTTCCATAGGCTCTTTTGTTGAGATGGACAGAGACATAGAGAACCACAATTTCCACATTTTTGTGCCCTATGCTTGTTAAGAATCACCTTAAGGAGTCTTTGGGACTAAGTTAAAAGTGAACAACAACCCAATATCGACATTTTGGTGCCATGTGCTCGTGTGACGAATCACCTTAAAGGAAATATTAGAGAGACACAGGAGACAATTTTTTATAAACATATCGAGGAGAAAATTATGGAATCACAAAATTCAAAACATAGTGATGACATGTCTTGAAAGGTATCCCAAACAAGACATAAAAGGTAGATGGAGGTAGATTACATATCAATTATGCAATGAAATCTCAAAAATTATGGTTGATCATGTGCGATGTTTGGATATTCAACTCCCCTGCTCAACTATTTCTGAAGGAAAAGATGATGAGAAATATGGAATTTTAAGGGTCCTAATTGTAGACGGAGTTTATTGGTTTAGAAAAAAGCATTTGAAAAGTTATTGTTTACAAAAAACTTTGAAGGGGGGTGTGGAATGAGTTGGTCACTTCACAGCTATTCCACATTTAAAAATTCAGAGCTAAATGACAGATCTTAGATCAAATTAGAAAAACAGAATCAGACATCGGAAGTAAAGATGATGAGACTTCAAATAGACAATTGAACTAGAATGAAAAACATAGACTGAGACAGCTAGGAATTTATATTCAGATTCAAAAACTGGTTCAAAAGTAGAAAAATTTACAAGTACAATTGATATAGCAATCAGCAGTGCTCATAAGCTCTATAAGATACAAGGCATAAGTCTAGAGCTCTAGAGCCAAGAGTCCAAAATTAAGAGTCTAGTCCCCAAAATCTGGGTCTTATTTATAGGTGCTTGCTGTGGAGTTTGATTGGCCACACAGTCACACACGTCTAGTAGCTGACAGTAACTCTGCCAGGTAACTTAGAGCCCATGTTCATCATCTAAGGGTTGGTTCCTACCTTCTAATACTCCTACTGCATCATCTTCCTAAGGACTCTCACTAGGTGGAATAATATTGTAAAGGCTTGTTCCTACTCTCGAATGATTTTTCTAGTGAGCTTTCCTCTGATATTGATGCATTATTTTCAAGGAACTATGTGGTCTAAAACTCTTATGGTGATTTATAATTTCAACAGTGTCCTCTTGATTTCAACTTGGATATCCTACATACACCGATAAGTTGGTCTATGGCCTAGTTCTATTTCCAAGCAGGACTTTTAGTTGAATTCCCAGGCTTTGTACATTACTTGTCAGTTTCTGTGCTTGAGGATTTCCATTAGTGTCACCTTGTGTTAGAAAATATTCAAGTATATGGTCCAACACTTGGATTATATTTGGATGAGGAGGCAATTGAAAGATTTGTTGCTCATGGTAGTTCATAGCCTTCCACTAGTGCACCATCCTCTTAGCACCAGCAAATAACATTTGATACCTCTCTGTATCTCAATAAGCATCGTCATCATGTAGGTAATTTCTAATCTGGAGCTTCTTTTGTTTCCTTAACTTCTTACTAAGAGTTGGATTTTGATTAGAAAAATTAAAGGTATTATTTGAGTTTGGTTCTATCTGGACCGCTTTTCCCTTGTTCCTGCATGAAAAGACCATTTGCCACTAGCTTTCATCAGTCTGTTGGTCTAGGGTTTGGTCTGCAAGGCTGCTTTGCGTGACCTAGCTCTGACCTATATATTATGATTGAAGTATTTGTTGCAAACCCAGAGATTATGCAAGGACCTCTGTAGTGTCGTCTTCTTCTCATCCCCTTCACCGTCTTCCTTTCGCTCGCCTAAATGTGCTCAATGAGTGCCTATTTGACTAGAGCAGTCATATATTTGGCAGCTTTATTGTCTAGATCTTCTTTGATGCTTGTGACTAGATTCTTGAGTTCTTCCAGGTTTAAGGCTAGGTTGCCTTCAGTGTCAGTGATATCTATCAGGGACTAGTAGATATACTTATCCATGATGGATTGTTTCATCGCATTATGCACCTCCTTTAAACTGTCAATTGCTTCTTGTTTCTGGTTTAACAAAGACTATTCTCTACGAGCTCTTTGCTAAGATTGCATTTTTTAGCGCTAAGTTTTGAATTGATCATTTTTAATTCTTCAGCTTGCTGCTCTTTTTTATGCACTCTTCAATTGGTATTAGAGTGCATGGCAATCGTGGAGAGTACAACGATGTTGAGAGCTTTGAGGTGATAGCTCGCTCGCTCTCAACGGTGGAGAAATTAAAAAATTCTTGGAAGCTTTGTGAGAACACAATGGGAGCTTGTGAGCTCAGCTAAGAGTAATGTATGGAAGCTCAAACAAGAGTGTGGAAGATAGTGTGTAGGTGAAGGTGCTGCCCTAAAACTATATATGTGAAGCAGCACTATCTTGCAGATCATTTTTCTCCTTGTAGATTGTAGATCTGAAAATTTTTCCTACCATGCCCCTTCATTTCAATGTGATATACAACTTTGCAAAAGAAACTTTTTGCAAATTTTGTTGATATTCAACTCGTATTGATTGTATGCAAAAAAAATCAAGTTTTGTGTTTCCGTAGCGTGCGAGTAAGATACACTTTCGAAACACAACAGGTGCTCAAAGTTGAGTGCATAAATTCTAAGTTGAAGGTGAAATTTTAGCTTGTGCAGAGCTTTGGGTTTGAGGTTTGAAGTTTTTTGGTAGATTTGGGTAAAGAAGAAGCGGGTAGATTTGGTCAATGGATACCCATTTACATCCAAGGCAAAGTTGCCGGCATTGGCACTACCGCTTCTTTCACAGGTTTTCACGGGACACTTTGGTAGTATCTTTTCGGCCAAGGCGAAGTTGTACTATAGGTGGAGCTTCCTTCAAAGGTTTTCACAGGACACTTTAGCAATTTTATGCTTTGTTCTATGATCTTTGCGGATGGATTTGCAAATGGTTATGGTGAATTTTTGAGAGCTTACATAGAAAGCTTACATTGAGATTTAACTCTTTTTGTAGGAGAGACTCTGTCCGGCTTTCCCTAGATTTCTCACCAAAGTTTTGGCTTGATTGCCATACACTCTTTTGATGCATTTGCGGTCATTGGATTGAGATGGTGATTCTCTTTTGTTGTGGTCGACTTTGCTCCCCCATTGACGGGCATATGGTTGTTTTTGGACATGGATTGGTGTTCTTGTATCCACTTTCGCAAAAGAGAGGTTTGTGTATGCTCCAAGTAGACTTATGGTATGTACTGTTTTTGATCAACGAATATTTTGATCGTGAGTCTACTGCATATAGTTTATAGGTAGTCATTAGTTATAGGTTCCATGTACTTTGGCAATTGAGACTTGCATCAGTGTGACGATTGTAGAGTGTGGTTACATTGCTACGGGAGATATGCGTTGATGTGCTTGAGCACTACGAGTGTTGGTGAGCTCTCTTGAGAGTGTTTTCTCCCCGCGGGGATCTCCTTTTGTTCCAGGATTGGTGCACTTCTCTTCAGCATTGTTTTATGCACATTGCCCATGTACATGTCGTAGAGCCATAGCTTCACTTATGGCAGTTGATATGTGTGACAGTTCTGAGTCCATGATGATGAATCGTGTGAGAGTGGTCTCGTTCATGTCGACACTTGAGATGTTGGCCTTGTGGTCACATAGGGCACATTAGACGTCATTGCTTTAGACGTATAACACAGCGGAGGAGATGTATGTGAGCTGCAAATGTGGCTTTGAAACATGTTAGAGAGGCAATTGCAATGGTAGTATATGCCAGTGATGGTGATGTCATGCTTGCCTCGAGTATACCTTTTGCAGATATGTCTATGGATAGCACACTTTGTCCACATTGGTTACTAGATGGCCTTGTTGCTTTCCACATCACACCATGTCGTGAGTGGTTTACTAGTTTTTCTAGTGGGAGAATTGGTTGTGTACGACTTGCTGATGGTTCAGTGTGGGACATAGAGGGTGTTGGAGATGTATGTTTGTCATTTCCCAGCGGCACATTTTACACACTTCATCATGTGCGATATGTTCCTCAATTGAGACACATTTTGATCTTGGTGAGATGCTTGAGAGATAGTGGGTGTCAGCTATTGCTTAGAGAGCACTTTTTCCAATTACATTGTGATTCACTAGTCATTGTGAGAGGAGCCAAGATTGGCTTGGTCTACCCTATGCATGTGTTTGAGGTGCGAGACGCAATAGTCTTGATTACATTACAGTCATGTCAGTGAGAGTATAGACACATACTTTCATGGATGAGCTCCAGTGTGTTTGCACGACATGTCTATAGATGCAGAGTTAGAGCGGCCATGCTCTAGCAAGACACAGCAGATTAACCCTCATAGGAAAGAGATGCCTCCTACCACCAACGGAGATGAGCGATATGTTCTTTGACATGCTCATGCTAGAGGCTAATAGGGTGATGCCAAGACATGTGGTTATAGTCCCTATGGATGATGAGGGAGTGACAACTACCCTAGAGTCATGATTGACGCGTCCATGCATGACTAGTTTTGGTGGTGATGTAGTGAGCATTGAGATACCTACTACAGATAGATTAGCAAAGGTCACTGCGATTGGCATGGATATGCTAGCAGAGATTACACATTTATCATCATCCTTCAAGACTCTCATGTACCTCCTCTTAGTGTCGAGACTCGACATAGCAGCTGCAATATGAGCGTTTGTAGTTGGGGTTGTCAGTCGAGCTATGATTGGCACTAGCATGATGCATCATGGAGTATTGCAGGTCATCACAGGATACATGTAGGGTATGCATGTTGATTCTAGTAGGGATATACGGTTCTACACACCTCTAGAGCCTATACGACGACATGCATCGATTTCGAGAGAGCCAGTGGGTATAGGTTGAGATGGACTCCTCCCTATACCTTATGTACATACTATTAGGCCCTATAGTAGTACCGCTTATTGGCACATTCACTTTTGATTGGAAGATTGTTGGGGTAAAAGCAGTGTACCTCTTACCTTGGCCAAAGGCATCCAATAGTCCATCACTTGTACACACCTTATTCTTTACTAGATAGAAGAATAAGGGGCACTCTCTCACACAATGTGGTGAGATGCTCCACCCACATCTGTGTTCTCTCTCTCTCTCTCTCTCTCTCTCTCTCTCTCTCTCTCTCTCTCTCTCTCTATGTGTGTGTGTGTGTGTGTGTGTGTGTGTGTGTGCGCGCGCGCGCGCACGCGCAGATGCACTGCATTCTCACACTTCACCCATCAATCGTAATTGTGTACTGGTTGATCCACTTTCCAAAGCCGATAGTTGGTGTTGGTCACTAGTGTCGCTGGTGCCCAAGCAAGGGGGGGGCATGATGCACGTACAATATAAAAAATGTTGCTTCCTTCTTGTAGTCCAATAAAAATGGCTGCAAAAATCCCAAGCCATCCACCCAAAAAGGGTTTATCAAGACATATTTGAAACCAAACACCCTGTCAAAAGGATGCTCCACATCTCCTAGGCTGTAGCCAATTCGAAAATCGAAGTGTGTTGATCAACTCTGGACTGGGCGTTTCAAAATGCTAGAGGGATGGGCTTGCAAAGGGGTGATGCACTTTGACAAAGGGGATTTCAAAACAAGGGGGGCACTTGAGCTCTACCTTGCAAGGGGTAGCGATAGCATTTTAAAACGCTACCCGTAGGGAGACACGGGTAGGCAACAATGTACTCCACACCAAAAGAGCTCTCCGATGCTAAAAAGGCCTACATTTGCTACAGGGGGAGATTAAAAGAGCGCCAAGGGAATCCACGTCATCTTCTCTTCTCAATTCCTTAGCAATGGCAGTTTTCTCCTTCAAGGCTCTAATATCATGTCAAAGTCGACGATGCAGAAGAGTCCATACCAAGAAGAGAATGCATGATAGAACAATCTCAATTCCATTTTTGGAGACCACATGTCCCATTAATTGTCCCTCACCATAAATACCAAAAATGGATTGGGATGGATCCTCTCCTCTATGCACCTTTTGTATACCATTTCCAAAAATAGGATATGCATGTCTTCAGAGGAGAAAATTGTGATGTCACCCACACAAATTGCCAAGAATTTGTGCAAGAATTCATTGAAGATTTCCATCATACATCTTTGAAAGGTTGTTGGAGCATTGCATAGATCGAATGGCACTACCAACTACGTAAATGCTCCCCATTCAAAGATAAATGTCATTTAACATGATCTTCTAATGATATCTTCAACTTGTTATACCCATTGTACCCATCAAGAAAGTTATATATCTCATGAGAAGCTATGTCATCAAGCATCATATATGCAAAAGATAGTGGAAATGGTTCTTTAATTGTCTAGGTACTGAGTTTCGCATAATCAACATGTACCCTGAGTTTTGCATAATCAACACATACCTTGAGTTTTCCATTCGTCTTTGGAACTACCACAATGGGGAATAACTAGTCACTACTTGCTACTTCACTGATGAAACCCACCTTTAAAAGGTTTTCAACTTCTTTACATAATTTGGGTTCATCCTATACCTCTGTAGTTGTATTGGTTGTGCATCTGGTTTTAGTGTTATCCGATGTTGGTAGACTTGTCGGTTGATGCCTTTCAGATCCATATGTTCCTAAGCAAAAACATCCCAATATTTATGAAATAGTTGCACGGCCTTTTCTTTAATCTCTAGTTCTAGATGATTATTGTTCTTTATTACCTTAGGATCTAACTCCAAACCCAAATTCCATTCTTCTATTTCTTGATTATTGTGGTACCAATCATTTTGGAATTTCATCCCCTTTTTGTTTGTGGCCAGGGATTCATCTCCTTCTTTGTACGAATACCTATTATACACTCATTGTAAGGAGTATATATACTAGTTGAATCATCATCTCCTTCATACTCTAAGGTTTCTTGCCTTCCATGTTTGTTTGAGATAGTAGTAGTAGACAATCTGTGTTTCAACAGGAGTACTTGTTTTCTGTGTTTGCCACATTTTGTCTGGTTTCCCCAAGGTGTTTGGCTTCCTCCCTCTTTTGAAGGCCTTTTGTCCAGACGAACGTCTTTCACCCTAATTTGCCTCGGTAAAGTTATCTGGGTATTGTTCTCATTGTTGCTTTGCTCTTTGCTAATCTAGACGAATTACATTCAAGTCTAATTCGGCTATGGGAAAAATATTCATTGATGCTAACATTCATTCTATCTTTTTGGTCCCATTCTTCTTGCATAACTCCTTTGGGTGCATTGCCCTTCTCTAGCTTTTGGTATTAGTGGTTTTAATGTGGATTCTATATTTAGTCCTTGTATGGTCGATATTTGGCCCACATAATCATGTATGGCTCCTGCACTTTTTAGCCGTTGCCTTCCTAAAAGCATAATGTACGCACCTTGGACATTTAGAATCAGAAAGCTGGCTTTGAAATTTTCTGATCTAACCTTGACCTAGAGGTTCTTGATTAGGCCAGTGGCTTGGATAATCCTTTGGTTTGCCATCCTAGTTCTGAAAGGAGCAAGTTGCATCTCTTGAATCCCTAGTTTCTACCTGACGTGCTCTCCCAGAATGTTCACTCCAGCACCCCTATCCAGAATGACACTTGACAGTGGCTCACATTGCTTTCTAACCTTGTAGTCAATCTGAATGAATAGTACTTCGTCATCCTTAATTTTAAATACGTTGACCGCTAATTCATCTGACTCGCTCTCTTCCTCTACCTTCTAATGAAATTGACAGCTTTAGGTAACGTGCTTATTATATCATCAAGTTGAATAGTTAGCTTCTAGATTCTTTCACACACTTTGACATATATCTCACCTTGTTCGTTTCATGAACTCCTATGTGAACTATACGACCTTCCCTCTGGAAAATTGTCTTCATAGTGCCATGCCTTTGTTGGTCTCTTGTCTCTTTTGAGTTGAGGGATCCTTTTATGGAGATTCAGATTGTTGATGCTAAACATTTCTTGTGCCCAAATTCTTTTTGTCAGCCTTGGCCAAGTCAATCTTAACTTGCTGCACTTCCTTCTCAAGATTCTCCTCAGATCCTTTTGTTAGTTTCTCAGCTCCTACCTCCTTAGTACTCTTCTTACCAAATTCAAAATTTGGATTTCTACTCTCAGAGCTTCTGAAACTATCAGCGAAAGCCTTTGAATGGGGGATAAAATATCATATATATGTTGGCTTGGTTGATAAAGATAGGCATAGTCAAGATAAGGAAGCCTTCTTGAAGATCTTTATTATTCTGAGAGCATGCAAAATTGAAACTATTTACATGGTTGGAAATGAGGTAGTGATTGAGATAGTGATACATATAAATGTTCTCCATTGAAGACTTTTTTATGCTACCTCATTAAAGTTATGCTCTAATCTTGTGTATAGCTTCCATTGTGCTTACATTGTCAACACAATCGAAAAAGTCATCATGTAGCAATCATGCATGTTTTGATGCAACAAAGCTAAACATGGCAAGCCTACTATACAAACAGACCAAAAAGAAGTTCTTCTGTAATACAAATATCAAGTAGGGATCACAAATGATTTTGAGGTGAGATGCTTTGACTAGTTGAAATTAATTATCATAAATATTCACATTTAGCGTTAGCATTTGAGACAAATTTTGGAGTAAGGATTTACATGTATATGTGAAAGACAAACAAGATGGTTTTATGTATTTCTTAACTTGCAGCCTTTATGGAGTTCTAGTGAGAGATAAGACTATTTTGGTGTGAATTACTATAATGGAATTCTTGTTTACAAACTATATCAAATGATAATTCTATCTATAATCTCACACAATGTTTACTCACTCATCAGCAAGGGCACGTTGTTGTATCCAACCTCAACCCTTCAACTAGTATCAGGCATTGTCTTACAACACTAGATCCATTTGCCATGTCATAATCTCATTTAGAACTGTTTATATTTTTAATCCCTTGGTCGATCAACTTTTCTTTTTCCTCCTACCCTTCCATCAAGGAGAATGCCCTATTTTGTAGCCATTATACCACTCAATTGCACACCAAGTTAGGCCAAAGTGTCAACTATATATTTTTTCCTAGCCTCAAGGTGCATGTCATTCCCATTTCAATTACGACAACTAAGGTTGGTTACTACAAATTGGCACCAATTAAGACCAAACAATCATCTTTTACATTGGTTGTCTAATGCAAGAGCTCTATGAAACTTTACACAAAATATTAGGCTAGATGCTCCTAGCCAAGGGTGCACCAAGCATGTGGAATTGACACATTTTTGAAGGCTCATGGAGGGAGAACTTGAGAAGTAACCTCAACATTGACTAACTCCACTTTTGATTGCAATTTTTAGAGGGCTACTAATTTGACATTAACTCGTTTTTAAGAAAAAAATCTCTTTTTAATCGTGGTCTCAAAGTCAATGGTGGGGTCCATCATTGATATGATCTCGAGCATCTATACCTATAAAAAAGGAGCCTCTATGAGAGGGGGTAATTATAAGATAATACATAATGGGATAGATTTGATTAAAATTTTCTCACGCCCACGCACAAGGAGGGAGGGGCTAATGCTAACCTAACCTCTTTGAAGTAAAGTTATTTGAGACAATACATAATGGGATGGATTTGATTGAAATTTTCTCGCGCCCACACACAAGAAAGGAGGGGCTAATGCTAACCTTACCTCTTTGAGGTAAAGTTATTGAGAGGAGAGGGGTAACTCAAAAATAGTAACCCCCTCTTATGGAGGCCCCCTCCAAGAAGAGGCCATTATTTGCATCCACTTGGTGCTCAAGCTCAGTTTCTATATATTCTAATTTTGAAACCTTGAAGATAATTTCCCCATCTTGTCGATCCAGTACTGGTCACTCCTTATCCTAAATTGCTAGGCATGATTCGATATTCCACTAGGCCTATAGAGATCACATTATACTTACATTATACTTGTAGTCTTGTAAAGAATATGGATGTTTCCAAGAGTCATGGTAACACCTCTGGTCACTTGCACTCATTTGCACTCATGGGCTTTAGAAGATGGCTTTTACACTTGGCAAGTTGGTGTGAGAGGGTATTCAAATGAGGAAGAACTTGTAATAGGCCTTTAACGCGATGAATTTCAAAAAGGAGTTAGGATAAATTTTGTGGTAAACTTGCCCTTCACACGGTGAGTTTGAGTAGATTGAGGAAACTAAGGAGGAGAGTGCTCCTTTTCATCAACTTATGCAAAATGCTAAGGGTCTATGAAAAGGAACGGTTCTCGTAGAAGGGTGAGTTTCTCTAAGAAGTATAATACCTAACTAGTGTGGCAGGTCGCCTTCGGCGGCCTCTCTCTCTCTCTCTCTCTCTCTCCCCTCTTTTCCTCCCCTCGGCCACATGGCAAAAGCTTTCCTTTGGCAAGTGCCCAGCGGTGCCGGCAACATAATGATGTATTTGCTACTCCACCAATGAAAGTGGTGTCAAGGAAAACTCAAGCAAATTAAAGGCTATATTCACATCTGGAGGTAAACGTGAGGTTTTGAACTGCACCCCTCTCTCTTCTTAAAGTGCTTTGCTTTTTGCCATAAAATGCTAAACCGAGCAAAACAATAGAACCTCCATCAAGATAATACAGCCCTGCGGATAAAGCAGTCAAAAAAAAAAACGTACAACAAATTATAAAACAAAGTTGAATGAGGGCACACATATGTAATCAACCACACACACTTTACCAATAGTGCTAATAACCGTGTGCCTGAGAAAGTTGTAAAAACCTTGCAAGAGCTAAATTGCTAATGTAAATTCTGAAGTATCTCACTGTACATATAATCCATGAACTCCAAAACGTGGCATATATTATAGGACAGGGAAGCCAACAAACCAACCACTGGAGGTCACACAAACTTGACATGCGAGCTGCACGTCATGTTATGGACAAAGCAAAACGCGATGTCGACGACCATGGTGCTTGAAGATGTTGAGCACATCCACATGCCCAGAGACTTGAGGAGATGTGGACATGGGGAAAGAACCAACAGTTCGGTCAAAACAGAGGTGATCGTGAGGCTCCCATAGCAAGCTGTTGTTGGCGTTCAACTTGATGGTGAAGACTTGAAGGGCAGAATTTGCATGGCGTGGGGCCCAATCTTGCCAACACGAATGGACGCTTCTCTCACCGCCAGCTAGCGGTAGAACATGTAATAGGTGTTGTTGTACGTAGCGAAAGCTGGCATCGTTAGGGTTGTAAACTGACACTGCCACTTTGAGGGACAGGTTGAGGTGCAGCTCGGACATGTTGAGATCGTTGTTGGGCAACACCAGGCTTCCCAACTCCACTTGCTCCATCCTTATCACCTGCACTCTGAACCTTGAACACTTTGAAGGCTAGGATAAGAATGGGAAGCTTCAGTAGTACCCACGTTAGGCACACACAACAACCACTGGCTATGATCACTTTCAAATTGGGCTTCATGTACAACGGAATGGGAAGCCTTAGCAGTACCTACGATAGCCACATGCAACAACCACTGGCTATGGTCGCTTTCTAATTGGGCTTCATGTACAACAGCGCATCGTCCTTCATCTCTGTGTCATTAGATTTGGTCGTCGAGCGCCGAACCTCGCAAGTTCCATGTATCAAAACTGTAATGGAAGATTGATACCATCCATGGCCAGCTCTACTATGCTCTCCCCTTTAGCAACTTCAAAGCCATGTTTTCTGCATCACGTTGTTGGAATTAGGGTTGCAGAGAAACACACACAACTTGGAGAAGACGAAGGAAGCTCAAGGCACACAATAGAGAGTGTGTTACTTAGTGTGTAATGGAAAGATAGATAGCCCTAGAGTGATGGGTGTATATACAATGCACGGGGGAAAAAACCTCCTAAAGAGGGAGGGAAAAAATGCCCCGGCGGTCCTAGTGTGTTCACACACATCACTACCACATGTATATGGTAAAAAATCCCCCCTGGAGTGATGCGGTGAACAAGAGCTGGCACATGAGTAAAGGGAAGTGCCATGCCCTGAGGACAGGATCAGTCCACAAAGGGGAGTAAGCCCAAAGCTTTGCGGAAAGCTTCAAGCTTCTCACGAGACAATGCCTTTGTGAAAAGATCTGCAAGGTTGTCCTGTGTTGGCACATAAGCCAAGCTGATCTCTCCTACTGAGAGCCTCTCCCTGACATAGTGGTAATGCACCTCAATGTGCTTTGTGCGAGCATGAAAAATTGGGTTCCTCGCAACTGCCAATGCGCTCTAACTGTCAGTGTAGATAGTGTTGGCAGTGTCCTGTCCAACACCCAAATCAACCATAAGGCATCTGAGCCATACACACTCAACCGTAGCTGTGAAGACTGCCCTGTACTCAGCCTCACAACTCGAAGTGGCCACAATAGGTTGCTTCTTGCTCAACCATGATATACATGAATTGCCAACCATGAAACAAAAACCACTTGTGGACACTTGCGTCAACCAGCCCAATCTGAGTCCGAAAAAGCATGTAAGTCTGGCGGCAATGATCCCCCCTTGGGATAAAACAAGCCAAGATGTAAAGTGCCACTAAGGTAGCGGAAAATCCTCTTGACAGCCTGCAAATGCTTAGACCCTGGGCTATGCATAAATCTGCTGACCTGTGAAATTGCAAACTGAATATCTGGCCTCGTGTTGCATACATAAATGAGGCAGCCAACAGCAGTTTTGTAAAGAGTGACATCAGCAGGATCGCCAGCATCATGTAGACTCAACTTCAAACCTGTTTCCATGGGAGTGGCAATAGGTTTGCAATCCTCAAGTCCAAACTTACATAGTAATGTCTCTATGTAACTTTTCTGACACAAGGCAATACCCCCATCACACTGCTTAAACTGTATACCCAAGTAATGATGCAACAGTCCCAAATCTTTCATCTTGAAAGTAGCATTCAAATCAGCCTTAAATTCAGCAATATGTCTCTCATTTGGTCTAGTGATCAGCAAATCATCGACATAAAGAACCACAATGAGAAATACATCATCCTCACGCTTTACATACAATGTGCTTTCTGTTGGACTGTTACAAAAGCCTCGTTTAACCAAATGAGTGTTAGCTTTCTCATACCAAGCACGAGGAGATTGCTTCAACCCATACAAAGCCTTCTTACATCTACACACTTTGTCCTCTTGTCCTTTTATGACAAAAACGCGAGGCTGCGTTACATGAACTTCCTCAAATATGTCACCATTCAAGAAAGCAGTAACAATGTCTGATTGAAATGAGCTGCCAATGCACAGTAGTCATACGACAAGTGGGAGCAAAAGTCTCTTCATAATCTATGCCTTTTTGCTGTGCATAACCCTTTGCAACAAGTCGAGCCTTATGGCGATCGATCTCACCATCTGGCTTGCATTTCAACTTGTAAACCCACTTCGTACCAATGGCCTTTTTGCCAGGAGGCAAATCACATAAAGTTCATGTGTCATTTTCTATAAGTGCATCATATTTTGATTGCATGGCAGCCATCCAATTTTTTGAATTCTGTGCTTCATCAAAAGACAAAGGCTCCTCAACATCATGTAAACTAGACACAGCCAAAGCATAACAATCTGATGCATAAGATGCATGGCGAGAGCCTGAACGAGTACGACTAGACAAAGGTGCATCCAATTTACTGTCACGCAAAGTGTGCACCAGCCATTTTGGCATACCTCTAGCCTGCTCATTTTCAGCCCTTTCCTCATCAAGTACTTCATGTACATCTGCATCAGTAATAGGCTCATCTAAAATATTTTCAGAAACCCCCATAGGCTGTACATTTGCCTCATTGGAACTTACATTCGTATTTCCACCACTGAAAAGAGGCAACAAAGTGTCATAAATGTAATGTGAGCTTACATTAATATCTCTAGTACATGACAGCAAGGGCTGAATAGAATCTTCCACAAACACTACATCCCGAGAAACCAGAATACGTTTTGTTTGCGGATGATACAACCTGTAACCTTTGCTTTCAGCACTATAACCAACAAAAATACATTTGACAACCTTATCATCCAATTTTCTGCGCTGCACTTGTGGCACCAAAGCATATGCCAAACAGCCAAAAACACTCATGTGCTCAATAGAAGGCTTTCTATCATGCCATGCTTCATATGGAGTAATAGACTGCAAAGCTTTTGTAGGACACCTGTTAAGTACATAAGTGGCACACATGATGGCCTCAAGCCAAAAAGAATGCGGCAAAGCTTGACTTTTGACCATACATCGTGCCATTTTCGTCAGTGACCTGTTTTTCCTCTCAGCAACACCATTTTGCTGAGGTGTATAAGGCACTGTACATTGGTGTTTTATCCCACGACAAGCCAGAAATGCATTAAATTCATGAGACATATACTCCCCCCCTCGATCGGAACGGAGGGTGCCCATAGTACATTTCGAGACATTTTCAGCCATAGCCAGAAATTGTTTGAAGCACATAAAAACTTCGGACTTCGCTTTAAGTAGAAATACCCATGCATGCCTAGAGTAATCATCAATGAAAGTCACGAAGTATAGGTAATTGCCCAAGGACAGAGTTTGCATTGGCCCACAAACATCACTATGCACAAGATGTAACCTGCATGTGGCCCAAACTGAACCATCCTTTGGAAATTTAGAACGCTGCATCTTACCCAAAATACAGCCTTCACAAACATGTTTGACAGGTGCTTCAAGAGGCGGCAAAGAAGCAACCATATCAGATTTCTGCAAACGCAACAAAATTCAGATGACCAAAACGTGCATGCCAAAGTTTTGCATTTGAAATAGCCCTTGAATCTGCAACAGAATTTGCAAAAATTTGTCCACACTTGTCATACAAAGTGAGCTTATACAGCCCACGGCACAAAAGCCCAGATGCGACAATTTCATCACCGAAACTGAGATCATGAACTGTACATCTATCATCACAAATTTGACTACAAGTCCAAGTCTAGCAAGTGCGGATACAGACAAGAGATTCTTCTTGATCCTAGGTACATAAAGTGCATCAACAAGCGTGAAGGAACTGCCATTAGCAGCAATGAGCACAATCTTTCCAACTCCCTGAACTGGATAAGAGGCGTTGTTGGCACAAGTGACTGAATTCCCATGAGGGACAGACTCGAGAGAGGTAAACAATTCACGATGTGAGGTAATGTGCTTTGTAGCACCACTGTCGAAATACCACACATGTGAATCTACAGCAACTGATAAGCATGCATCATGGACAGCAGGATTATAAGTGCACTCTGCGCTAAAAGCCCATTCTGCATCAACATCAGCAACACAGTCTCCTTTCACAGAAGACTCAACAATGACTGCATTTGTAGTGGAACCAACATTTGCAGTGGAACCACCCTCTTTCTTCTTAGCCTCTTTGGCCT